>NW_010329883.1:0-48005 GCF_000700745.2 Antrostomus carolinensis
TTTTATTTTATTTTATTTTATTTTTTTCCCCTTTCACTATCAGGAAAGCTGGAAATGTAGGGTGCAGGTGGGAGACCTCTGGCATCTTCCCCATCTACAGCACAATTCCCAAAATAATAGCAGCTGGCAACAGAAACACCAGGACAGGGAGTGTGTGTAGCAATGACCAGCTCTGTGGTTTCCATTGTGTCAGTCGCTGCTTGTGACTTTTGAAAATGGCAATCTTGCCTTGAAGATCTTTTTATTTTCTACTAACTTTGGCATTTTTTGCACTGATGGGATCATCTTATTTCTGAAGAGCAGATTTATTTTTTCTTCCCCACTGATCTGTTACACTGGCTTTTTGCTGCAGCTCTGTAGCTGTTTGGACAGCTTCTGAAGAAATCTGATGTGTGAAAAATAATGTAATGAAAAGATTCTAGAGAATGCATAGATATTCATAGCAAAATGGCAGGTTTTATTTGTTTTAAGCTTTGTCTAGATTGTGAGTAAGAAGAGTCATAGGGTTTTTTGGTCTTAAAGTTTTTTTTTTTTTTTTTGAAATGCCTAATGCAAGTTAAACAACTTATTGGCATTTTCTGTTCAAATTAGTACTATTTTTGTTGGAAGAGGAGACTATCTAGGACTACCAAAGTCTACTTCCAAATTCTGGAGTAGGTGCAGTTTGTGCAGAATAAGGCCATGTAAATTTGTGTGCTTAGTTAAGAATTAACCTGTCTTTTGTCCTTGTTGCTGTCTGTTGAACAGACATTTCTGCTTTAATCTTGCCTTGTTGTGAGATGTACAAACAAGATCTTGTTAATTTTTATTGCTAGTTAAAGTGCAGATGAGATTAATATTAAATGTTAATCAGCCTTTATATGTAGTTGTATTGTGAAAACTATTGTGAAATTGGGATGTTTGGCCGGTGGCTTTCTCCTGCTACACTAAGTTTAGATAGAACTGAATTGCATGCAATTAAGTGTTAGTCATGCTAACATTAAATAATGCATATTAAAATGTTACATGATGCAGACTAATGGTTCCTTGTCTTGAATAACTGCTTTGTAGTGGTGATACAGGAAGCTCATGTTTGAAAACCAGTGGCTTAATAGTCACTCTTGTTATCAAATAGAGGTTTTAATTGGAAAAATGAGATAATAATCACTTGTCATTTTTTGATTTCCATGAGGCATCAATCAAATGGGCTAGAGCATAGGGCAGTAAAGCAATTTAAGTTTTGTTCTGTGTTCTGCATGTAACTGAGACCAAGGTTTTAGAAAAGATCCACTAATTTTGTGTGGTTCTGTAATTTTGTCCTTGTGTTCCTAATATTTGGGGTCTAAATGCACAAAAATGCTAGTATTCTCAGTTCTGGTCAGTGCAAATGAACATTTGGCTGCTAATCAGTGTCTGAGTACTGTGTTCTGCAATTGCTAACATCCTGGATATTAGTCCTATGTAAGAATTTTTCTTTTGTAGAAAGCAAAATTGCAATCCCATTCCTGGGCAGGGAGAAGACTTTTCTTTGTGGAGTTCTCTAGAAGTTTGTTCACGAGCATGTGAAGTAACATCTCTATAGCTCTCCTTTTCCTGTGACCATACTCACTGTTTACCTTTAAAAAATGAGTCTTTCAGACACGCCGTACTCTTCAGACTGAAAGCCTGAGAGGTTGTGTGTGGAACCTGAGTGATTTTACTTGAAAGTCTGGCTAGTATCCCTGACCTCTCAGGTGGGATACTTGTTTCTTGTGGGCACTTACACTGGAAACGTGTTTCTACTTCTGTAGAAGTACCAGAACTGTGAAAGTGTGAGTATTTCCTCCTTACACCAGCAATAATGAGTTTCTGTTAAACGTCTGCAAACAAGTGAAACAGTCCATGAGCCCTGTTACAGTTGTGGCTTATCAGAGTGAAGACATTTGTTTTGGATTAGCTTTTAAAATGGCATAAAATAAAATTGTAGTTTCAAAATGGGTAAGTTCCCTGTGTGGGTTAAAAACTATCCAAGGTGTGAGAAATCAGTAAATACAGTAACCTTACCAGTTTGGGCTCAATTTCCCACGTTTCTCTTCTGCTGTAGCGCAGTTTCTGTTTCTGACGCGAAGATGTTTCTGTTAGAAATGAAGCGGCCTTAGCTAACTAGTCATGTGTCTGGGCCTGTGCTCCTGGAAAGCTCCCTTGGACTTGGTTTGGCACAGTAAATTGCTTCTGGTTCTTGGAGATTATTGCAACAGGCTGTGTTAAAGGTGGTAATTGCACTGATTTGGCATAGTCATGTTATGAGACTTGTGCCAGAACGTGGTTGCACATGGCATTGCAGTGGCCAGGATGATACAGATCTTAATGGAATTCCCTTCTATTAATATTTTTTTTTAAGCTGCTGTTCAAGCTGAGCTCTGTCTTTATATATCTTCGACCCCTATTCAGAGTTTTTTCAAAGTATAGTTAAAAAAAAAGAAATAAAATCATCATGCAGCAAGGTCCCAGCTAGCTTTAAACTTGTTGCCTTGGTCCTGGTAGGAGAGAGTACCGTTCTCGGCTCCGCAGCGTGGCTGTCTGTGTGGGATACGCAAGTGCATCTGAAGGAAAGGACCACATTTCCTTTTTAGGTCAATTACATATTTCCAAATCTTTCAGGGTGACAAGAAATTAACGCTGTAAGCCTTACATGGTAGCTTTTCACAGGGAATGCTGTATAAATGAATATTTTAATTTTTTTTTCTCTGCAGGGATTTTGTACTGATAGAAAACTCACTGTGGTCCTCTGACCAGCCCCTTCTGCTTCCATCTGAGAGAGGAGAACTGAGCCAGTGGGAAAGAGACTTCTGTTGGTACTGCGATGCTGAGTTCTAGCTTGACCACTGTGAAGAGTCTTCCTTTGAAGAAGAGACTCTGTTTACTGCTGAAACTCGTGTGCTTTGTCAGCTCAGTGTTAATATTCTGTGAATTTTTAATTTATTATGTGGTAATTTTTCAATGTCGATGGCCAGAAGTGAAAGGTGGAGCTCACAAGGGTGAAAAAGAGACTTCAACTTCAGTCCTAAAGGCCATAATTTTAGCTGATACTCACCTACTTGGTGAAATCAAAGGACATTGGCTGGATAAACTAAGAAGGTAATAATTATTTTTTTGAATAGTCTCTGTCCTGGTTTTAGTTCTTAGTAGTAGCTGATGGAACAGATGTTTAAAACCAATGTTGTGGTACTTGTCAGAAGCGTGCGTGCTGCCTCTCACTTGCCTATCTGGATCAGCACTGGATAATAAACCAGTGTTGAAAGGTTAGTGAATGGGACTCAGTGAGGCAGGGCAGTCTCCAGTGTTGGGGTGGTATGTGGGTGCAGTTGCCTGAGCGTTTTCGCTGGGTCAGACAGTCTTTTCCAGTGTGTAACTATTTTATAGAATGCCTTAAAAATGAGCCGTTTGTCTCTGTAGTAGAAGAACTGATGGCAAAATCACATTTAAAGGCAAAGATAACCAATCCTATGCCTAGAAAGCCATGCTCTTCCTGTTAAAAAAAAAAGTAGAATGCTGAAAGAGAGTACTAATTCTACCGTGATACAAACATTATAGACTTCTGCTGCAGAAACAACAGCATAAAAACATGTGCAAGAATTCACTGTTCCAATTAATTGCTGTGTAATGGAATGGTAATGAATAAAAACAAACAGACTGGTGTTACTTCTTGCATGAGTTGGTCGTGATTGTATTGTGGTGGAATTATCAGCCAGGTAAGATGCACCTACTGTCCTTAAACCTGATTTATAAGTATATAATTGGAATTTCATGTTACACTTTCAGTGTGTAGGAGCCATCTTCCCGTTCCTGCCAGGCTGTGTTTGCGTATTCAGAGCTGAGGATTCAGAAATTAGGCAGTGATGACTGGGTATGTATTTTCCTTTCAGGGAATGGCAAATGGAGAGATCTTTCCAAACTGCCTTATGGTTACTGCAGCCAGATATTGTTTTTATTCTGGGAGATGTCTTTGATGAAGGAAAATGGAGCTCACCTCAGGTATGACTTCAACAGCTCTCTTATTTCAAAAAATGAGGATTTCTTGAAGGAAATGGATGGCAGAAGAAAGCAGACTAGGTATGCAAGGCTTTATTTAGTATTACTATAGTTGTCCTACTGGTAGAATTTCTAGTGTTATGAGTTGAAATGTTGTGATTCTCCTTATATTTTGGTAGTATCTTGGCACTTTTCCTCTTCCTATAAAACTTACGAAATGTAAACATCTCAGGAGTGTGTGCTTCTGTATTAGGTGCTAGTGGTCCCCCTTGATACTGTTGAACAGCATTAATTTCTCCATTTGTTTTTTTCATGTAGGCGTGGGCAGAGGATGTCAGGAGATTTCGGAAAATGTTTAGGTATCCGCTTTCTACTGAGCTCGTGGTTATCGCTGGGAATCATGACATTGGATTTCATTATGAGTAAGTCTTGTCAGTGAAAGGAGTGCGCAGGTGCCGAGAATGAAACATCCTCATGCATACAGTAACTGCTTTGGTGTCTGAGTGACCTCTTGTGGGTTTATGCAGAAAGTTTTGATCATAACCAAATTAGAGGGATTGTAATTTAGAGCAAGATCTTACAAGGTATCCATCTGTGCCCAGTGCACCCTAGGAATACATTTTGGAACAGTTTTCAGGCTACTTTTGTGCTTCTATGTGAAGTTGTTCAGAGCTGGTCTTTCTGCACTGGCAGAGAAGTCCTGAAGCTGCTTTTCCTCGTGTTGGGCCTCTTGTCTGAGCACGTTCCCTTTCCCATCATCTCCGCATAGAAGAGTGTAAGTGCCCTCACTCTACTGTGCTTCTGGAGGATGGCTGTGCTTGCACTGCTGTGGCTGGGACAGAGTACACTGTGGGTGTCAGGGCATCCTCCTGAGTTAGCTGGGTGAATATGTGATCTAGGTGACGGAGCAGCAAGCTGCACGAATGGTCTAGAAACTGTGAAGCAACTCTGTCCAATGATTTACAATGCCAGTTTCTTACCTCAGTTGTATTTCTGCTCTGTGACACAGAATGACTACTTACAAGATAAACCGATTTGAAAAGGTTTTCAACTTTACTTCAGGAAAGCTGATAACTCGAAAAGGAATAAAGTGAGTATGTTTAATTCTTTTTTCAATGTTTAGAGTAGTGGTTACTGAGCTAGCAGGCCTGAGTGGTGAAAACTGAGAACTGTAAGTGGAATTTCTAATGAATTAGTACGGGGATGCTTCACTTAGAGCCTTTTTTTTTTTTTTTCTAAACTTTGTACCTAGCCTGTGATATGTTAAACATCAAACACTTTGCACAAACCTGTAGTTTGATATGGAGTGGAAGCTGTACTTTGAGCTAGTACAATTTCCTTTTAAATGGAAAAGTACTGTGGAGTCAGAATCCAATTCTCTGGTTTGCCTTTTTACTTCCCTGCAGCTGGTAATGACCCATGGCTGCAAACATAACAGAGAATAGGATTCAGTAAAGAAACACAAACAAACCCCCCTCTGTGCTTACAAGTTAAGAGTTTCATTAATTTTAATAACTTCTTTAGTCTGCAGAACTTAACTCTTGTTTGAGGAGTTTGGGAACAAAGCAGTTGCTTGTCCACAATTTTTCCACAGGGTGGGGTAATAATGCACAAGCTGGTTTGGGTTTACAGCAGACCTTGTTGCAGAGCTTGTTCTCACACTTGTGTGTCTGTGGCTGCAGTTGTCTGCTGTCTGCCCTTTTGTTACTTTAAGGTACCATGCAGGAACCTGATGAGGGAAAGCAATAGTGAGTTTGTGGAAAGGCATTTGTCTTCAAACCTCAGATATACAAAGGGAAGACCCACTGCCACTCTGCATTTGGCATGGATGTCATCAGGTTATAATCACTCAGGCAAATGTAAAATTCAAACCCTACAGGTTTACACTGGTTCCCTTAATTAAGCAAACATTAAAAATATTCTGAACAGGCCTAGAAATGGTGTGTCTTTTTGAGGAAGATTATCAGCTTCATGAATGCTCAGTATAATGCTATTGTTTATCATGCAGAGGTGGGATCCTCTAGATATGTATTTCATCTGTTTTAAAAAATAGTTATTAAGGACTATCTCCATGTCCCCTTTGGTAAAACAGCATAGCAGGATTCTTACATGCAGTTGCAGATTGTATGCTTAGTATCATATTAATTAACTAAAATGAGCTGCATTATTAATGAAGTGTTCCCAGATAAACTATTTTATAACAAATCTATGGTATACAAGCAGCTTAATTTGATAAAAGAGTTTGTTTTGACCAGTATCTCTCAAGTGGAGGCATTCAGCTTATGCATGTCTGTAAAACATACTGAATCGAACTGGGGATGTACCTCTTGAGTCCTGAATGACTAAATAGGTATGAACCTTGTGGCAGAAGTTCAGAGCTGATTTGAAAGCTACAGGGAAATGTTTCTCTATTACAAATAAAATCCTGTTTTCTGTGTGAGACCACAAAGTATGAAACTAAGTTTGTTCAGGGTTGCCAGCCAAATGCCAGCCAGTGCTGCTTCGCTTTTCAGTTGTTCTGAAGAAATCAATCAAATATCTAAAATTATGTCTCTGAGGTCTAAAATGTGTGTGGGGAGAGAAGCAAGTTCTCCTGTCTCTTAGAATTCAGCTTAATGGGCTTCTAACATTCCAGTAGTCGCACTTAAGTATCTGCTATAATACAAAAAGAAATCTTGACGTGTGAACATGAATCACAGCGTAGAGTTTATTGTGCAGCCTAAGTAACAGCTGCTTAGAAGGCAGCCTACCAGGTAGAGAAGTGGCTACAGTGCGGATACTCAGAAGAGGATTCATGGCACGTGATGTCAGAAGCTGTTACGTTCTGCTGTTTTGTTGAGCGGTGCCCAACTCTGGAACACTTGCATTTTATAAAATAGTTTATCCCACAGGTGCATGAATAGCAAATGCCTCCCTGTCCTCCCCACTTCCCTCTTCTTTGCCCATTCCCTTGTATTTTCCAGCTTTGTCATAGTGAACAGCGTGGCCATGGAGGGCGATGGCTGTGCTGTCTGCCGTACCTCAGAGGCAAAGCTTGTGGCGCTTTCCCACAAACTGAACTGTTCCCAGCAGGTGAGGCTTTATCGAAGGTCTGCTGAGAGCCAGCAGCTCGGCTGCTGCAATGGGAATACTCATACTGCAGCAACAGTCAGGAAGTAACTCAGACTCTCCTGAAAAAAATCTGCTTCCAATTCAGATTGCAACTTGTTAGTAAATCTTTCTTCTCATTTGCCTCTTACCATTTTTGCTTCACTATTAACTGCGTTGCTCTGCGTTAATGCCGTCTACTTCCTTGTCAGTGCTGCCAGCACACAGTGTCATTTCCTCTGTTCTAAGGAATGGCACAAGTTCTGTAACCTTCCCTTTGACTTCAGAGACATCATAATCCCTGTATTTTTATTTATGCATATTTGTTCTGTTTTATATCCTTCAAGCCTATTCCTTCAGTTTTCTGATTCTAATTGAATCCTGTCTTGATAGCCTAGTAATGTTTTAATTGTAGTATTTTATATCAAATCCAATTGCTTCTTGTATTTCATTCCTCTTCCCTTTTTCATAGGCTGACTGGATGCACAGTAGGCAGCATGACTGACTGGGCTGGCAGTCAATCAGGAAACCAGCTCCCAGTGGAAAGACTGCTAGACTCTAACTGCTCTCTCTCGGGCTGCCCTAAATCTCTTTTGCCTTGTTTGTGCAGTGAGATTCTGCTGTTGTTTTCTGCATTCGGAAAGATTGCAACTGTATTTACAGTGTATATGGAAAAGGGAATTAAAGCACCACCCCTTCCATCCATGGCAGAGGCTCTTAAAAGTTTATACAGTGGACTGTATTTAAACACTGTACTCTGAGCTGATACTGCTTTTCACCAAAAAACCCCTAAACCCCCCCCCCCCCCCCCCAAAAAAAAAACCCCTCTCAAAACCTAGCTGCTTAACCCCCTTCCCCAGCCTCATGTGTACCATACAAAACGTGTGGATTGATTTTATTCACAGAAACCGAATCATTCCAACAAAGGGTGCAGTGATGTGGAAAAGCTTCCAGCTTCAGAACCCATCCTTTTACAGGTGTGTTAGAGGTAGGGTGAGGCAACATGTTGACATGTTTTTAGTGTATTTATGACTGTTCCAGAAAGGCTGGGTTGGTATCAACAGATACTTGCTTTGCTGTCTCCCAGCATTACCCTCTGTACCGGAAAAGTGATGCTGAGTGCAGTGGAGAAGATTCTGCTCCTCCAGAGGAGAAGAACATCCCATTTAAAGAAAAGTATGACGTACTGTCCCAAGAAGCATCACAAAAGGTTTGCTATATTAGGAACTTTAGTATCAGCAGGTGGGCAGGAGGGGGACACAAATATGTGTGTGTGTGTGCGTGTGCATATATATAGATTAAAAAATGTTGTAAAGGATGTTAGCTGAGACAAACAGGCCACAGCTGTTCCCGCTTTAATGAGGCCTTTGAGAGGCTGCTTGTCTGAGCTGCTCCCCCGAGGATCACTGCAATCATGGCCTCGATTCTGCTGGGCTTCCCAGGTACAGGCCATAAGTCCTGGTGCTCTTCAGTCTACTGCAGTCTTGTCACCTCCCATTTAGCACTTGGTACAGTGTAGATTACTGAAAAACCCAGTAGAAAGCCAACTGTTTCCACCACTTTGAAAGCACTGCTTCTGCCGAATTAGTAACTACAAGAAAATATTCCCAGAAAATCTAATGGTCAGTATTTGTTTCCTTCTGCATAAATGTCTCCACTCAAGATTGGCAGTACAAGATTCTCCCTTAGAGAAGAAAACAGCACTGGTCTACTAAACCCAAGGTTTTTCTATTTGTGATGTCAACAGAATGCTATTGCCTTTGTTCGTCTCATATGCACGGCCAAAATAAGTTCCAGTTTTTGAGATGAGGGTCAAATGGGTATGCTTACTATTACAATAGCAACACATCTTCCTGGAAAACAGAACTTTACACAAAACACTCTGTGAGAGTACTAGAATTCTCGTAACTTCATTCTGTCAGAAGAAAAAAAAGGTCTTAAGCTCAATTTCTTCTTAGTTATGACGTAATTTTTGTGCTTTACCCTGTTGTATTCTAGCTGATATGGTGGTTTCATCCCCGTTTGATTCTCAGTGGACATACACATAGTGCTTGTGAAGTGCTGCATGCGGGGAAAATTCCAGAAATCAGTGTCCCATCATTCAGTTGGAGGAATAGAAACAATCCTAGTTTCATCATGGTGAGTTTAAATTTTTTTTATTTTTGTCAGATAACTTTCATAAATAAATCAACATGGCAGTCAGCTATATTTTAAAACTGATTCTACCTGTAAAAACAAAAATAAAAAAATTGCCTACCCACCCAACCCACTCAGTACACTGCATCCACTTTATAAAGTACATCTGTGGGAGCCACATGTTCTGTGTGGTACAAAGCAGTGCTGTTAAAGGTCTAATTAGTATCTGGGTACAAGCATCTAACATTTTCTTATAAAGAGGGTGTGTTGTAAACTACTGACTTGTAAAAATAATCAGTATTGTGCACTGAACAGTAGAAAGACTAGTTTGGCTTGGTTGATTTACCAGCTATGAAAACAAGACCGTATCCACCTCAAACTCTTTGCATGGTGATCACGGTTTTCAAACTTGTGCATTAACCGCGTCACACAGTGAAAATGTTTGTCACGTGCCAAGAGGCTGCCCCCGCATTTCCAACTCACGTTTCACACAGTGCGTTGGTTATGCTCTTGCAGGCAGTTCCAGTGCTCAGTACATCCGTAGAGGTAAATCAGTTAGTTCCCCAGTTCAAAAATAAAACAGAACTCCTAGAAACCTGGAGTAAGAAGCAAAACCTACAGTCTGTTTACATAGTCTGTGACTTGGAAGGGGACAAATCTTTCATGGGTTTTTACTGCTGTTGAGTTTAAGCTGCTTAATACACAGATAACCCCGAACTTGAAAATTCATTTTATGCAACTGTTAATAGTTCTTGTTGAAAGTAGTTCTGTTTATTCCATATTCCTGAGAGTAGCTGCCTTCAAACTACACACGCTCTGTGCACATGCCAGGCAGTGCATCTTCACTGCAAGAACAAGAGGTTGGCTAATTAAAGTTGCATCATCTTCACTACTGTTTTAACTTGGCCTCAGTCCGTTGTAAACTTTAATCTGAACTGCAAAGTCAAGCCAAAACGCAATCAAGTTCTTTGTTGTTCGGAATCTGGATTAGCCAATGTGTTTTTTGCAGCAGGTACTGGGTAGGAGGAGGGCTTGTGGGGAGGAAGGGGCACATTCACAAAACCTAACTTTAGCCTGGGAAGGCTCCTTCCCGGTGGATTTACAGGAGCTAAAGTTAGGCTTCTCTTGAAGGCAGATCAGATGAGGAGCCCAGCTCTCTATTTACGCTAGATGGAATATAGGGAAGATTGGCCTCTGGGCTCACGTTGGCCCGGTGAATATTCCAGTTAGTGCCCCGCACCGCAAGGTACGGACTCTTCAGCCCCCTGGGGAAGGCACTGGTACTAGGAAAGTGGCCCCAACCCTTGCCACCCAACACAGAATTTAGAAATTGCAGAACTGACAGGCATGGTGTTTACTCCTGATTCAGAACCCACTGTAAAGTGACAGTCTTCGTTTCTTTTCCAGGGCAGCATAACACCAGCTGACTTCTCCCTCCAAAAATGCCTCCTTCCGTATGAGAGCAGAGTCTTTACTATATACTGTGCAGCAGGTGCTCTGCTTGTAATCCTGATACTAGCTCATTTTCAGCTTCTCACTCCACCATTTTATTTTGCTCAGCATTTAATCAGTAAGCATAAAGCAGTATGAAGAGCCAGACATCTGCATTCAGTCACTGAAATACCAAAGCTGAGAACAGTCAAACATCAGACTATATTCATGCCAGCAAATGACCTAATTTGATTGCTAGTCTGAAGGCAGGTTGCATTTACACATACCATAGAAGTCCTATACAGCTGATATGACTACTACAGGATAAATAATTAACTGAAATGAACGTTTCATGCTGTACAAAAATACTGTATTCTACAATCAAATGAGTCCTTTTCCTGCTATAATTTTTGTATCAAATATGTATATTAAAAGTGTAACTGTACATTATGTAAATCCTATAGCCTCATCACTTATCTGCACTAGTGTCTTACCCTGGTGGAGGCTCACCTGCAAACTGGAAACGTTTCTCTGTTTTATTGCTGCGTGGCCCTTCGAATGTCATACTTCTGTTTGGTAGGGTCAGGCAGAAACTAGGCATGTCAGCACTGAGAGATGTGGATTTCCGTAACTTTTTAGGCTGTCCTAGGTAAGGGACTCTGGTTTGGGACATGAAATCTTCCAGTTCCTGATGCACTAAATTGTTAGCTGGCTACAATTTGCAGCTATTGTTTACCAGAGAAGAATGGGAAGAAGCTCGTGGATCCAGTTAGCTGATACACACTTGAAACCTGCTTAAAGAAAAATTAGGGTGACACCTCAAGCTGCTATTTTTAAAAAGATGTGCTATGGTCAGCTGAAAAAAAAAAAAGAAAAGAGGGCCCTATTGCATCCCAGAGATCTGTGTGGTGAGGGGCCCTCCCGTTGCCAACCTTCTGCAAGAAGGAAGGTCAAATACAGCTGCAGTAACATTACCCTATGCCTCGGCCCTCAGGCTGTGCACAGGCAGGGCCAGGAATGGGCGTTATTTTAGATTCCTGCGGGGCTGCCAAATTCTGTGAACTTACTGTAGAGTCACATTTTGAACAGCAGTAGCTCTTCCACGGGGAGGCCGGGGCTGCCAGCCACAGGCCCCTGCCTGGGTGGCAGCACAGAGAATGTAAAATCTGAGCTCAGCGTCTTCGTGTGCTGTGCATGAGGGAAGAGGTGACAAACCTACTGCTCTCCCCACCCGCCCCACAAAAACCAGAGGGGCTATTTCACACCAGGACCAGTTTGCCTGCTGACATTTCTGCAGAGGCTGGGAGCTTGAACCTGAGCTCCCGGGCTGGGGGTTGTTTGATAGAAAAGACCATCTTTTGTTACTGTTAGCTTATTCCACCCAGCCTTTCGCTTTCTGGGACATATCTGGTGACTAAACTGAACATAGAGATATCAAAGTAGACATGTTTCTGGGAAGAGGAAATGGTCATATCCATGCCATAGGCCATAGTATCTAAAATTGGACTGTTGTTATCATCAAATAGAAACAAGTTCTCAATTTGTCTGTAGTCTGAATTTAAAAAGATGACTGATTGGGGTTGATAACTAATAACGAAGCTTACAGTAAAAAGTTAATCAAACCTGCTGATTTATATGCCAACGTGGGGAATGTGTTAGGTCTTAATCTCTCCCTAAATTTAAGTGGGGAGGAATAGTCCAAAGTGTGGTAAACCACCCTGTAAAGTAATATAGTCTAACACTTCTCTAGGTTTCTGTTATTGCAACTGTAATTTTAGACATTTGTACAGGTTATCTTGGACACAGGAAAAGTATATAGTCACAGACATAAAACACCTATGTATAAAATATAAAGCAGTGTTATAGTTACTAAAAAGGACATGCCTTATTGCTACAGCAATTCTTGCTTTTTATATATTGTACTGTACCACAACTTGTTTTGAGAATGTCATTTGCATAAATTATTCAAGTTTGAGAAATATTCACACATTTTGATTCTACAATATTTAAAATAAAACAATTTTCTAATGTGTCTCTTTATTAAAAGAGAAATAAAAATGTCATCTTGTAATTCTCTTAGGCCAGACACAAGGGTTTATACACCTTTTTTTTCTTTTTTTTCTTCTTTCTCGCTATTTACTTGCACAATGAAAGCCGCTGTTGGTACAAAGATTGAAGAGCTCTATATAATGGTGCTTTACACATTCACAATCGGTCTGTGCAATTGTGAAGTTTGATGAATGACCAAAGAATTACCAAACATATTTTCTAAATATAAAGGAAAAAAATAAAAATCCTTGGTTCCCATTAAAACAACACCAGGTTGCAATTTGGACACTTGAATAAATTCCAATGTTTTAAAGCTGAGACTTCAAAAGAGAAAGGCATGTTTGCTGCAACATCCGGTGACTGTAATACCTTACTTGGAAAGGTAAGTGGTTAATTTGCATAATTTATAATTTTTATACTAAAGAGCATTTTTATATAAACCAGAAAAAAACCCCTAAACTCTACAGATAAAGTTCTTACCTCCAGTCACTGCTGCAGGTAAGGTTGACATCAAGCTGTACAGCGCAATCAAAAACATACTTACATCTTAGCTCATTTTACAGGTACAGCCATAATCAAGGCACAAAGATCTTCTACAAGTATTTTTCTTCAATAAAGTTGTACAAAATAATATTACATTTTACAGTCTGTACAATATAATAAACCAGCAGTAAAACAAAAAAATATATATAGGGAGAGGACTCGTTGTCCAAGAATGATCTGAACTAAAAGGATCATTTGTGGACAGCACAAACAACGTAAGTGAGGGTGGTAAATTTTCTGCCTAGGAGCAACAGGCTGAAAAGTAGCTGTAATTCAAATGCCTGAGGTGTGCAGAGACACTGAGCTCCAAAACCCCAGAAAAATTGCTTTGTCTTCACTGTTCCTCTCATTATCTACTCTACTTCCTGTGCCAATAACGGCTTAAAAGAGGAGGTCACTTTATCAGTTGACCTGCAACTCAGAAATGCTAAAAACTGTGACAGAGTAATAAATATTGTGGTGCTGCTACATTGTGTGTCTACTTCCTCAACAGTATTTAATAACCTGATACAAAGTGCATTAATCTTTTTTTCACCCATCAAGTACTCTTCAATGTCATGTTAAAAAGGAAACCCACACAGAGGGATAGGTATGACTTTAGTGTCATCCAGCTGACATACCAGTTTGAACTGATGTTAACCTGCTGGAAAAAATTTAGCAGGTCGCCTTCAGTTTAAAAAAACAAAACCTAAGGGAACAGAGGTAGCCAAAGGGCTTAGTGGAATGATGAAGAAGTGGCATGTCAAAATAAAGCACAAAAATAGTCCCAAAAAGCATGAAGGAAAACCAACCCAAACTTGCTTCAAATCAGCTTTAAGGTTAAATAATTAAAGTAAACAAAGTGAAGAGACTGACTTTTCTATAGTATATTCTTCCACCCTGTGTGGGGTAGTATCAAGAGAAAGAGTAAGGAGCAAAGAATTTTAAAACCACAGGTTCCACGGTGATTCCCCTCACAAGAGTTCGTACTGGCGGAGATGCATCCTTTGAATGATGTCTCGACAGTCGTTGAACACTCTGCGGATATTTTCTGTGTCCACTGCACAGGTAAAGTGTGGGTAACAATAATGCCTGCCGTCGCCACTCGCCGTACTTATCCTCTGTGGAAACAGTGAGGAAAAAAAAAGGGTCAGGCGCTGTGTCACGAGAATTTTCACATCTCAGGGACCTATGGACACACGGAGTACCAAGAAACCTGGCAAATTTTGTATAGAAATGATTAAAAATAAAACAACGGAAGGTCTGTGATCTGGTCCAACATGAGTAACATGATCAAGTTAATGTGAAACAAAGATCAAGTTACGGCTAATGTTACGGGGTCAGTATGTGGCTACTTTGTAAGAGCCACTGATGCACAAGCTATTATCATCTGCACATCACTGCGCAGCTAAGCTGTGCTGCTGACAGCACTGCGGTCAGTGACACCCAGCTGTCCCAGGATCCCCCCCTTCCCCTCTTTTTGGTGCCATCACGTGGCAAATTTTTGAACTCTTGCTTTAAATCAGCAACACAAAACTGAAAACCTCCCAGCTCTGAAGGTAGCAGCAGCAGAGAACAGCACCCTACTGCTTCTGCTGCTTGAAGCTGAAGGCCCCTGAAGTTACCTTTACTTTTAGTGCACCTGTTAAGCCAACTGAGGACTTGGTATCATTACTGAGACCAGAACATGGTGGGATTACCACCAGAGTGGATGGGTTCCCACAGAATAATAAAACATGCACAAATCCAGTAAATATCAGACCACACAGAATTAAATTTTTGCAAAGCTACTGCACAACTTTTTAGGTTGCTAACTTAAGTGAAGCTCCAGCATCACTTCAGCTGTGGTTATCTTGTTAAAATCCCCTAGGATCTTAAAAAAATACATAAAAAAAATTCTTAATTTTGTTGTGTATTACTACAGGACTGATAAATATAAATCCTTTCTAGATTATTATCTTGAAGAATAAATATGGAATGTCATGAAAGCAGGAGGTCAGTTCTTGGGTAATAATTTTGATAAATCTTTTCTGAATTTTATTACAAATTATATTGGCTGAATAATAAAAGACAATGTTTTCTCTCTCTCTGGCTACACTATATAATTCAATATAGTGGTTTATTTTACATGTAGGATCGAATTTTATTACAAATTATATTGGCTCTCTCTCTGGCTACACTATATATTTTCAATATAGTGGTTTATTTTACATGTAGGATTGAACTTTTAAATACCTGCAGGTACAGATACGCAAAACTATAGCCATTTAGAAGCCGTACTTTAAATAATTAGATCAACAAGAAATTGCAGATTTTTGCAGGTAGCTTAGGTAACATTAGATATTCAACACTAATTAAAAAGGAGGCATTTCATACTTACCTTCTTACTAAGCTACACTGAATACCTAGTTCAAGGCTTACACTCACGAAAAATACTGATTTAATAATGTATCCAATTGATGGGTAAGTTGTTCAAACCATACCTGAAGCATGTACACTAAACAATAATTAAATGAGGAAAAAAAAAAAAAAAGCTTTACAAATTACTGCAATGGTGGCAAGATGCTGAAACTCAATTAACATGTAGATTTTATTTGTCTACCTGAAAAATCTCCCAAAAGGGTCTGGGGAGATCTTTGTTGTCTTGCGAAGTCTGGGGGAAATCGGACCCTTAGGAACCCGAGGGCTGAAAGGACAGTGGTGTGCACGGACATTCAAGATGATACCAACTTGAAAACAGTAAGAAAATGCAATGGTGTTTCTATTTTTGATACAATAGCTGCTTGACTTTCTTTCCCCCTGCAGATCCGTTCTATATCAGTGCTATAATGCTGCCACTCAGCTGCAGCAAGGAAAGACCACTTACTAAACTTTTTTAAATTGGACTCAAGCCTCGGAGGCGTCCAGCCCTGGCCTGTCGCAGGGGTCTGTCTCTGGCTGTTTTCCTCTGCGCCAGCTGAGACCTATGTCTGCACGTGCAGCCCCCAGCTGCTATTGCCACACTTGCCCTCAGCCCTTCCAGCAGCACGGCCTCAGTGCGCTGTTAACAAGCGCGCTGGCATCTCCACACGGTCTGCACACAGCAGTTCTGTGCCGTAAGGGTGTGACAGGGGGATGAGGCTCCCGCTCTGATGGGCTCTTTCTAGGACCAAACGTTACACGCTGTCAGTGAGGGACAACGTACAAATGCTTTCAGTGCCACCCAGATGTGGGCAGGAGGGAGTACACCACCCTACTGACCACACTTCAATCTTTTTCTTGTGTTTCGCTAAAATAAGAAGTGTTCTTTCACTAAGTGTTCACTTGCGTTTATCATGCACTGATTCCACTAATGTCTACGACAGTTAGCTGCCCACAATGTTCTGGTGACACCTAGTTACATGTAAAGCATGTCAAAGGACGTGTTTTCAAAATGTCAGGTTTTTTTTTTTTGGTTCCCTGACAGCTCTGTCATTCTCTCATTTTACGATAAATGCAGTATTTTCACCCCTGCTCAAAACTCATTGAGAATAGTAGTGTAGCACCAGTAGCACCAGTTCAGAGAGGAAAACCAATATCCCCTGGGAAGCAACAAAAGAACTCTTCGGTTTCCCAGATCCACTTCCCTATGACACCAGCGGGAGTATTTAATACCAGTGTCCCTATGCTGCGGGGATCAGCACGACAGTTTTAAGCAAGGAGCCAAACACACAATTCGAGGGGGCCCAGTTGGTGTGTGAACAGCAGCTCCTTCACCTCCCAGATTCAGAGGGGCCATGCCACTGTTTGAACAGGGGTTACCTATACACCGGGGATGTGTTAAAACAAAACAGCAGCAGCTGCAAGAGCCCTCTGGACAAAACAGCAAAATGGGGCTGGGGAACAGCCTAAACAAGGAGTGCATGAGCACAGGGACTCTCTGAAGAGCCTGGGAAGGGAAAGAATGTGCCTGAGCTGAAGGAGGGATAGTTTCTGACAAGACAGGTTCTGCCAGCCCCCACCAAAAACCAGCGATGCTGAGCCTCCAGGCCTGCTGCCAAAGCCCTCACAGGCCACAGGCCCTGGCACCAATTCTGAAATCAGGAGCCAATGTATTCTTCCCCCCTAATATTCATACACTACCGTGTAGCAATAGCTGTTGGAAACATGTTCAGATTTAACCTCCTTCTAAAATTCTTCGAATCACATGCTTTGAATTTGCCAGTACCAGTGCCTACAGCCAGGCTGAGTTTTAAGGCGTGTAGCACCACGATGGTGAGTTTCACCCATGTCCACACCTCATCCAGACCTGCTACCATGATAAAGATCACACTAAAGCTTGTAAATGAATAAAACCAGATTTCTCTGAATTGTGTCTGAAAACACAAGAGAGCGGAACAAGGAAAAAGTCGTAAGTGAAGAGACTTGGAAAGAAATGCATAAAGCAGAGCCAAGAGGCCAGAGGTAGAAAATACACATCTTTTCTTCCTTGCACCTGGCTAAGGCCATCAGATCCCCCCCCAGTCTGCATGCTGAGCTTATTTTCCCTGGACCCTTTGTCCCCCCCTTTCTGAAATATCAGCCTCTTGTGCCTGATCCCCTGAAAATAGAAGTTGCTGTTTCTACTTGGCCTTTGCCCACCCTCGCCCTCCCAGCTGGGCCAGTGCATGGCCTCTGTCGCTCAGTGCACACGCAGGCTGTTCAGACCATTTATGGGAGGAGAAACACCTCTTTGCAAGGCTTCCATTTCAAACAGCCCAAAAGTTCAAAGCAACTGTTCAAATGATTAGGTCCCTCTGCTTCTTTATGCTGACAAACTAACCACAAATCCAGGAGAGACACATCACTGCTTATGGAGGAGATGCTCTCTGCCAGGCCATGGCAGTCATAGGGAAAGGGGAGAAAGCTTTTTCGGCCCTGATTCAGCCCCACGCCCGAGCCCTAGGGACAGCCCAGCAGCTGGTAGGTTCTGGCCCAGCCCAAACACCTCTCCTGGCCCCGGTACCCGCGGCTGCAGAGGGCCTCCAGAGCTGCACGGTGGTTTTTTATGTGGTTGCAATGCCTACACCTCCGCCCCTCCCTACCCGCTTCGTAGGTGGCCTCCTTCTATGATGCCAGTGAGTCATAGCAGGTAAGGACCTCACCCTTGATGTGTTTTGGGTTTTTTTTTAATAATGAAAATAGATAAAGGTGGGGAGCTTCACCCTAGTTTCCCCATAATTTGGTTCTCTTGGACTCTCCTTCCAACTGGATACCATCACCTGCTTCACAGCATTTCAACATTACCACAAGAGAGATTTGGCTTGAATTGTTTTGTTGTGGTTTTTTTGTTTGTTTTTTTTGTAACTGATGTTAACACAGTGCCATCTGACATTTTTCCTCAGAATCCGGAAGGTTAAGGCGGTGAATGGAAATCCCCAAAGTTTGAACACAGTTAATTGCTTCTTTCTTTCTTGTTGTATCAACAGCTGTAAATCCTAACAATACTTGTAAATCCATAATGAATTTAAAATTCTTAATTCTAATGATTAAATTTGTTCTCTCAAACAGCCCCATACAGTTTCTACCAGAAGGGCAAGATGGATGAGCTTTGGTTTTGGTCTCCCGTTACTGCCCTGTACTGTGGGAACGACTCAGTATGAGTGACGCTGTAGGTGATACTGGATTAAGCCCTCTGCTCCTGATAGCAGTGCTGGGCTGTGATTGTGTGCTTGATAACTGCTTGTATCTGCGAAATGTAGACAACCCTTCTTCAGCTCCAGCTTTGGAGGAAATTTTAATTGCACAAATAACTGTGACCAGGCAAGGAAACTTTCTTATGATTCCTCAGCGGGGCCATGACACCAGTCTTAGTGTGAGACAAACCTCCTAACTGGCACAACAGAGATCTTACTTAAGGATAAAATCTGCTTTTTTGTTCATTTCCTCTTGCTGGCTGGCCACTGACAAAACCCTTGAGGGAATACAGGATAAAAAAAAGCCTATTTGCTTAAACATGGTCTGGAGAGATACAGAGAATAAACAATAAAGGCAACAGCCAGTAGCATCTTACAGGTAAAGACAACCAGAGACGCTCTCACTAACTGGCAATGGAAACAGTGCTCGGCATTGTCCCACTGTGCAGACAGTGAGGCTGCTGCCACCCACACCCAACCCAGAATCAAGCAGGCAGGCACATGACTGTTTCCGCACTAGCGCTTACTTGCTGTGTGACACTCTGCAGGGCAGGTGACTTTATATAAAATGAGCATAAAAATGTGCAAGCACTGGGGAAGGTTCTGCAAGATAGGCAGCTGAACAGAATTAGGGAATTGCCAGACATTCTCCTCTCCTTCTAGCTTTCTGCAAAAACCCATCAGTTTTCCCTAAATAAACTGTGCCATCTGCCAGTATTTCCTATGATAGAATCACACATAAGATCAAAATTACTCACTAAAAACTCATCCCGGATGAAGAACTTGGCTCTTGTGACTTTGGGGTCTTCTCCTGCATCTGGTGTTGCTGTTCAATTAAAAATAAATGACATCAGAAACATGAAAAGCAAGCAGTCATCTACTTTTCATAATAAAAGATTTAAGTAGTCCTTCAATACAGAAATTAAAATGTTAAATATCCACAGGAGATTCCTGATAGGTAATTCTAAAATAGAAAGGAACTGTAAAATCTGAAATAAACTTCTATGCCTTTAACATCTTTGAGGGACCTGAAAATCGCTGAAATTGTTGCAACAATGTCATAAAGAGGCTTACTCACATACACAAGTTTGTTCACATAGATTAAAACAAGTGGGAGTTAGGGTTTAACTTTTATAAGAAAATACAATTAGAAAAAGAAGCTGAGCTTTTCAGCTTCTGCTGGCAGGAATTTGGGTTTAAAAATGGTTAGTCCAAGATTACACTTGAAAAAACCAATGGCATCAAAAGATCTTTTAATATATATACATTATTTCCAGGACTCAAGTCAGCAGAATACTTAAGATATACTGTCCATCAAGGAGCTTTAGATTAAATTACTGTTGAGTGGGAGACTCATTGGTCAATAGTGTTTGTCAGCAGATGAGGTCATCTCTATCTAGGCCACGTAACAACTATAGTTACTGCAAGTGTGAAAAACAATACAGTGAAGAGATAACCTATTAATTTGCCTTCAGCGTGATTTCTTCTCATCTAAGACACCAAATCAGATGCTTATAAACACACTATGGCAAAGGGAAGAATTTATCAGAATATGGAACATATTTCTGACTCTTATCTATAGTGCTAGGGCCAAACACAGAGCAGCAGCACAATCAGCAGCATCTTAAGAGTTCAGCGCTGCTGTTCTTAAATAACATCAGCTGAAATTAAAGAATAAATGAACAACTACAGGTTAAGAATAGAGAGCTGCTTCATGTGTGAATATTCTGGATCACTCTGGATATCTGCTGTGAAATCTTGCTGAGAAAGACCAAAAGCTACTTTATTCTGACAACTGGCTTACTATAAAAAAAGTTGAAAATTTACCCAAACTCTGTATAAAAGTGGTGTATGTTTGGGAGAGGGAAATTTGGACGATGGTGACAGAAGCTTTCTTCTGAAAGCCCTCAGCATTTTAAAATTGGTGCCAGGTTAACTCAGATTTTAGGACAGTTTATTTATCCTCTCCATCTGAAACTCAGCATCACACTCCTGAAATTCCAGATCTGAATGAAAGGTGAAAATAGCTTACTGCTACCTTCACGTCTATAACCTAGGCTGTTGTTGATGTTTGGGGAGAATGAAAGCCTTTTCTGACCAGTGGCTGCAAGCTCTATGCCAGGGGCATCACCTGGGTAAGACAGAGGTTAGTGGTCAGAAAGTGAAAGTTCTACCACTTCTGCTAAACACAGACTCAGGATATCTGGGCAGCCCTCTGCCTGGTATAAAACTGGTGTAATACCAGTGTTTACTTATGCAATGTGTTATTGTGGCGCAGGAATCATTGTACTTCTTGAAATGATAAGAAAATGAACCCATGCTGATAGCTCCATTGTCACAGCTCTCTTTGTATTTATTAAGGTGGTTTTCCTCCATTAAAGTTTCCTTGCTGGGTTGCTGGGCTTCCCGTCGTATTTGCAAAGGCTGAAGTTTACAGTGTTGGGAGGATGCAGAATGGCCACAGAATAAGTCTAATGAATCCCTAGCAAAGTCCAGCACTGCAGGTGGCCTAGGCAGAAGCATCTGGCAGGGGAGAGATATGCCTGGCAGCTCTGCTTTCCTGGACTGTGGGAAACAGGGGGAGGTAGGCACTCTGGAGCCAGTCCCTCACAGCCCCCTCGGCAGCCAGAGCCCCTTCAGACCCTGCTTGTGCTGGGTCACCTCTGAGCTACGTGTAGGCAACACACTCCTTACCTGACCAACAGTTTGCTTTAAGGAATGGTGTGTGCTTATCAATTTGTGTGTCTGTGAGAGACACGCAGAGAGAGAGGAACTACAGGTGGTTGGGCTAAGCCAGCAGGTCCAGTCCCTGTGTCGTGAAAAACCTTACCATCCTCAGGTACAGTATAATGCGCGTATTCAGGAAAGTAATCTTCGATTTTTGATTTCCCTGCCAAGACTTTTTCAGCCAGCATGTCCTGTTTATTCAAGAACAAAATGATAGAAATGGTCCGTAACCACCTGTCAAAAACAAACCAAATGTTTGTGTTATCTCTAACACATTAATCAAAGAAAACATTATAACTTCAACTGAAAATTTACTGGCTATTCCTGCGTGGACAGAGAGCGAAGGGTGTGGAACATGCTTCAGCAGAAAAAAAAAGATGACTTAAATTATTGTTTTGATTGGGTTGCACCTGTGCTGGTGGGTATATTTACAAGATCTGTAAATACATTTATAAAAACTGCAGTAGACATTGCTGAAGGGACCAGTCTTCAAATACTGTTTTCTACATTATCCTTTTGATATCAATCTGGGAAAATAATGACTTTTCTGAAAGCACCGCAGTCCAGAATCAGACATTACTGTCCAATTTGTTTGGTTTTGCTGAAGTAAAGAGAAAAAGGCTGTAAAGCTGCCTTCCCTCAGACTGCTCTGTCTTAACTAACAGTTCATCCACACAGATATCCTGTCTTTTAGGGTGGCCTGTATGACATCTGACGAATCAAAAGAAAAGAATCTCTTTTCTTCCTCAACTAGTACCTAGCCATCACTCTGATGATCTGCCTTTGGGACATGCACTTGACATTTTTCCTCACTCTACCTTCCATCACCTCTCAGTGCAGAGCATCCTGAGAGTTATGTGCTGGAAACTCTTCATTACCTTATTTTGTGTATCATTTTTACTTATTCTCTGTTAGGAACACACTCAGATTGCTATTTGGTTACGTACCTACAGTTTACATGCAGTGTGGTAGAATGGCAATTTAATGGCAGTTACAATTAGATTAGATCCAAAATATGATCCCTCAAGGCAGAGAAACCGTGTGCTCTCAGAGACGGGCCTTATGAGAGTAGCTGCCCACACAGGTATCAAGCGCAGTGCCAGCTGTCAATCACATGCAATGCCAACAGCTAGCTGCTCCTGCTGCTGCGTTTGAGGAGGAGATGAAATGTAATCTGGAGGATGCTCTCAGCCATGGCCAAGCAGCACAGTGACACCAGGAAGGGGTCTCCCCTGCTTCCCTTGTGGCAGCTGGCATAGGGAGCATGCCCTTAGCTATCTCCATGCCCTGTGTCATTTTGGCAGCAGTGGTGAAACACTGCATGCACCGTCCCCACCGGGGAGGGGTATGCACTGCGAGGGCACCCTGCGACCTGCCTCTACTTGGACATCTTCTGAATAAGCAGTCTGAGCATATAGTAAGGCCAGTCCTATTTTGTAAGGAGCTGAACTAAACTGGGGAGGGTGGGTGGGAAATGAGGTATGTTTTACCTGTTATTCCAGATACTTTTGAAAAGGTCCAGGGATTCCCGTAGTCTGTTTGTGTTATTGTCTTCCCTTATTACCATGTTGTAGCTGCTGCAAGCCACAACGAAGATTATAGCCGTGACATCTGGGCAGAGCACACAAGAGAGAGAAAGCAGAGAGAAAAGAACATCTCCGTTATCTCAGCACATACTCCTGAGCTAACACTGCCATTACTCCCCCAAACTGCCCAAAAAAACCAAACACTGGACTTCTGTATTAATGACAAAATATGTGTGAATATGAATACTAAGCTGCTCTCACCTCAGAGAAAATATTTTTACTTACCATTGAAGCATTGGATCCATTTTCTTCTCTCATCTCTCTGGCCACCTACATCAAACATGCTGTTAAAAAGCCATAGGATGTTACATCACTTATGTGCACTAGGAAAGTCATACGAAGCATGCAGCACGAGGGTTCATTTTAAAAATCTGACAGCCCTCAGGACAGTGGTAGTAAAACGCATCCCGAAGGGGAGAGAGATCTGCTGATGCTGCTCTGCATGTCAGACAGCTGCACCTGCCTCGCTCTGCCAGGAGAAGGCTACTGAACCCACAGAATGAGAAATACACTCTTTTCCGAGGCAACTGTTGGCCTTTCCAGCCCACAGAAGTGCATGTGATGTGTAAGGTTGAACATACTGTACTATAAACAAGGACAGGTTTCGGCATATTCTGAAGGGTGGTGGGGAGAGTGTGCTTCTATCAGGAGGAGGACATGGGGGCAGCTCTGCCCCATCAGCGCTGCCACCTTTTGGTGCAAGAACCAGTGAGAGGAGGCAACCCAACAGTGGCACAGCATAAAACTTTGAGAAACACAGAGCTTGCAGCCCTCCAGAAGAACGGAGACATTTAACTCTCCTTGTCCCACTGTAAAAAGTGTGACTCGTGGCAGGATACCCACTGACTTCTGTGAGATCTTATCCCCAAAAGTATTTTACCAGTTTACAGTGCTATACCAATGAGCCAGTTAGTAAAAACAGTCACAGACAACCCCACAACAGAGCATCACTAATACACATAACTAGTATCAGCTCTTTTTGCAAAGTATGAAGCAATTTTACCAGGACCTATGGAAAAAGAGCTGAGAAACTAAACCAAACAAAAAAACCCCAAAACAACTCCCACCCTAAATCTACTACACCAAGCACACATGAGCACAGACACCTGAAATAAGCTGTTAAAAATTAGTATGATAGTCATAAATTATTACTAATAGACTTACTGGAAATTTACTTTATCTACTTGAAATCTTGTTTCAAAAATCCCTGATGTCAACACTCTGCATCTTAATAGGTCCTGGAAATGAGAACACAGAAACTGATGAGCAAGGCCTTTTTCTAACCTCATTTTGTTTTTAAAAGCATGCAATATTATTTTCTATGAGAAGTCTTAAAATGTTCCATTTAATTCAAGTTCAATCAGACTTGTTGGTAAACCTGGATTTGTCCATGCTGACACAGTGGATATATGCAAATAGCATCCCTGCATTTATTTTGTGCATGCTCAGAAAGCAGGAGACCCTACACACATTCTCCTTACTGCCCACTGAAACCTGTTATTGATGGTCATACAATTTTGTATGTGATGTGGATAATGAATTCTGAAGTTACATAAAACTAAGAAAAATGTTATTCATGTTGTAAATTCAAGTATTCAAATGTCAGAAAACTACAGATTTACAGTTGCCCAGGCAACCTTAATTCTGCCCTCTTTGATACTGAATGAGACAGGAATTCTATCGAAATAATAGCCTGTGACTGAGTAATTAAAGCTCTATTACAGAAGGGAACAGAATTTAGGTTGTACATAAAACTGCCATTTCTTTCTTATTTTTCAAACTAGCAATACCTTATAACTTAAATAACATTCTTCTAATAATTAAAAAAATAGTAATTTCCTAGAGTCTCAAAGGAAGTAGGCAAAACCAATTTATGATGCATACCTCAGGCAACTAGCTCACTGCGTCACCATCATCACCAGCAGCATCTTTAACCTTGACTATCCAGCACTGCTGCTCAGGCAGTGGGTGCAGAACAAAATCGGAGGCCAGAGAAAGCTGCTGGCTGCCTGGTGGGGACGAACCCTGCTGAGCAGCCACCTCTTGACACAGCTGCCTGCCTGGGGATTGCTCCCTCCCTGGGGCAAGGGAAGGGCTGCTGGATCTAGCTTAGCTCTCCTCGCCATGCAGCGGCTGAGGGAAGGAGGCAGCTGCTGGTGCAGAGTACAAGCACAGTTTCCCCCCCAGCCTACTACCTACCGCTTCAAATATTCTTGTAGCTGGCAAACCTTGCCTGCTTTGACAGCCATGTGAACTCAGCTGAAGGCCACTTATTTCATTATTTTAGTTATTTTATATGTTACTGTCATTTGCTGTCACTTGCTGACAGTCACTATTTTGGGAGGGTGCAAAAAACATTAAAGAAAGCAAGGGAAAAAAGGAAAGTAGTGATTTTTACCAGTTAATTCAGAAGGACAACTGATACAGCATAACAGGATGAAAACTCAAAAGCAAAAGAGAATCCCCCCTTTAGAGCAAAAGTTTTCTACCTGCCGAATACCAAAGGCTTCTTCTGATCTCTGGAGGCAAAGAGCATTTCTTCCCAAAGGAAATATCGGGAAAAAATTCTAGATGATGAATGACTGCTCCAGGTCGAAAAAGGCCTCCCAGGAACAAAGAGGCCAACACTAATATAAATAATGAAAGCAAAAATGAGGCTTTGCTTCATTGACTTCTCTTTCCAGCCCAGTGGTATCAATGCTAAAATCAGACCATGAGGTCTAGAAAGAGTAAATCCCAGTGCTACTGCTATGGTCTGAAAATGTCTCGAAGGCTTTAATAACTGATGTTATATTGGGTCGACTATACAAGTTTCATCTTATAATACAACGCACGCTACTTTTTACTGCCTTCTGTTTCAGGATTCGGTCAGAGTCATTGGACAGGCTTGTGGTTATAGACCTGAATTAGGTCTGAAGGAACAGGCTCTGCTCCGCATACTTCCTTGTGTGGTCTCTGGCGAGTCACTTAATTTCTCTGAATTTCAGTCCCTGATTGCACAGTGAGATTTGGCAATTATACTTTTTTCAGGGCATCCACCCATTATACACCTTGCATGGTTAGACTGAATTATCCAGTGCAGGGATTCTCTTCTGCCAGCTGTATTTGTAGGTTATGATGTGGCTCACAATCTTGGTTGAGACTACTAGATGACAGTGGGTTATCAGCACTGAAAAATACCAACTTCAGAATCAGTTTGCTGAATAGACATCCTGCCCAAGGAAACCACACAGCCTGAGCTCAGGGAAGGCAGCCAAAGCCATGCACCAAAGTGAAGCCCTTTCTTACTTCAAGGCTGCACCACTTCAGCCCTAACCTTCCTGGATGCATTTGTCATTAGAGTACTCTACTAAGATGTACCATGACATCTGGGAAAAAAGTGTTCTGTCCTGCAAATAAGGCTTTGGTAGAAACTATCCTGCCCACAGGAGACAGGCACAGGCTGGAAAGGTGTCTGCACAACTACAGAGAAGTCCATGAGGTCTGCTGCTGCTGCTGGTGCTCTCCCCTGGACACTGCAGGCTTCTGCCTCTGAAGGACCCATCTGATGGACATGGAACGCCTCCCTCCAGGTTTTCATCACCTCCACCGTTGAAATAAAACACTGCTGCTGTGTAGCAAAGGCTGATGAGGGAAACTGTAGGCTTTTACGTTTATGTTTTTTGTTCCCTTCACTTTGTTTGCAGGACACAGAATGGAAAGCAAGAAGAAGTAACAGATGTATTACAGGAATCACTGACCTACATACAGTAACACAAGCTTGCACCATCAAAAAACCTCTTCTTTAATATCCATTAGTTAAACTGCTAGACTGTATTTTGATATTATGTGGTGTGCCCTACTTCAGCTGCTGTTGGGACTAAAATAAATTTTTTACATAAAGAATTCATATGAATGGGCACCTTGGTTCAGACTCTACCCCATTAGTTATACTAACCTGATCTGTGGGTGTGTAGTCATCCATGCTGACGCTGTCAATTCTTTCTAAAAAGCTAGAAGAAAAATAAACATGAATTAGATATGTAAAATACTGTATCGTGTAACACTTTTCACTACCTTTTCTGGTTTAGACTCCTACTGCAAAGTAAAACACAAGTCCAATGGCAAAGGTATGAGCCTGATGATTTATTTACATTGACTGAGGTTACATTTTCCGAGCCAAACAACTTTTTATCCAGACTTTGTTTCAATAAAGTCCTTCTACAGTTATGGTTATACGGTACCCAGAGGTGGTCCAAATGCAGCTAAATGATGCAATTTTGTGAGGTCCACTAAAAAAATACTAAGACTAACCATGTGTCATATGGTTGTTTAGACAGAAAAAATATTTTGGGGTTTGAAAAACAAAATGGGGCAAACGGTTGCCTTTGTTTAGCATGATGCTAATCTGGCATAATGTTATGTTAATTGTGGGCTCAGTAACCTTAGCAGAAACGCTTGTTAATATATACAGATAGCTTTGGACTGACATGCTGCCCTCAAACACTGCAACTAAAGCATCAGAAGTGGAAAGCAAAATTGACATGAAGTAGGGGTTAATTAACCCAACTCTTTACATTGACAAAACTCAGTGAGATGCGTAAGGTGAAACAAAGACTTAGAACAGGTTGCCCAGGGAAGCTGTGGATGTCCCCTCCCTGGAAGTGTTCAAGGCCAGGCTGGATGAGGCTTTGAGCAACCTGGTCTAGTGGAAGGTGTCCCTGCTCATGGCAGGGGGTTGGAACTAGATGATCTTTAAGGTCCCTTCCAAACCTAACCATCCTATGATTCTATAACTGCAGGGAAGGGCAAGAGAAAAGGCAACCAGAAAAAAAAGAGGAAACCACATTCTCCAATTATTGAAATAACCTTTTCAAGCTTTAATTCTTTCCTAGAACATGCTAGAATGGCAGTATTGAGGACACAAAAATGTGATTTTATATGTATAGCTAAAATAGACAGGTTATCCTCTCTCACTTTCACCCATTTATTTGATTTTGTGTGAGCACAGCTGGCTCTTTTTCCCTGGACTGTCTGTACGACTTAGCAGCTTTCTTGAATTTCTGCACTGTTATTTGGTATTTGGCAGTGAATATCCCACCAGCTGACTCATCCTGCTACAATATTATCAAGATTTCTTTATCAACCAGCAAGTTTTCCCAATTTTACTTGGGTGTGCATGTGGAATCTAATTAACAGCAGTGGGAAAGACAAAAAAACAGTGAACTCTTGACTTGCAACGTGACTCACTCAACACAAGGGTCACACACACTGACCAGTTGAAAAAATACCCCCCCTAAAAGCCTGTTTGTAATTCTCATAGCGCTTTCCCACGGATGTGAACTGAAAGGAAAAGAAAATACGCTATGTATATATTTACTTATACTATTTTTCCTTTTTTGAACCTCCACTGTTAGAACAGAGAAACAAAATGCAGGAACTACAGCTAGAATATCCAGCTTTTCTTTCTGCATGATCAAGGTGTGATGGCTAAGCATACTGTTTAAAAAAATTGCTGTTTAGTGCAACACGGTGGGTGTCTGATAACAAAACTATCTTGAACAAACTCTAAAGAAAAATCACCTTTTTACAAAACTTCCTTCCCCACCAAAAGCCATCATAAACTTGCATAAAGACATAAAAGTACATCTTTATAGTCAGCTACAGTCACCATGAGAAAGCAGCTGTATTCAGACCAAACTTTTGGTCAGATGATTTTCATCACCTTGAGAATATTGGTTAAGCAAAGTTTAACTTCAGTTATCCCTGCAGGTAACGCAGACACTGGAGCAGAGGGATGTATTTTTAACTGGCGCACCTATTGTTATCACAACTCTCACCTCACACCTCCGGCACACGAGATGAAAAAAGAAGGCAAAAAAGCCCAAACTAAAAATGCCTCCAAGCTGAATCTCTTCCTAAATGAGGAATCATTTTCCTTAATACGGCTGTTCAGGCAGCACTCCTGTATTTCTGAATCAGTTTCACAGCTTCTGTCTAGTTTCTTTACAGTTTGATCCGACAGGCCCAGTTAACAGCCTCTATTCATCAGGGTAAAAGGTTAGCAGAGGGGTAAATCCAGGTCCCTGAGCGCAGTAAGGTGACAATGCCAGCAGGTTAAACAAGCCTGCAGAAAAGGGGCAGGGGCCTGAGGGAGAGCTAACAAACTGCCGTGGGCAGCACAATCGCTTGCACAGCTCAGGAACAATCAATGCAACCGAAGCCAGGGGAGAAAATGCTCCTCCACTACGGCTGACACGGAAAAGGGCTCTGGTTGAGTGTGGACAGAAGCGAGTGTTTGTGCACAAATACAACTCCATCACAAACCTCACAAGACAGTGTGAATCAGTGTTTTTCTTGCAGAAGCATTCCTTCTGGAGTTGATGTATAAATCAGAGACAATACATCTTCACCCTCCAATACCAAGGGTACCTTGGCAGAATTTATCCAAAATGATTAAGCACTGGTATTTCGTACCAATTCACATCTCTCTCACCTATACATCAGGCACTTCAGGAAGGTTATTGGTTGTTAGTGTTTGCATTTTGCAAACAGGAAAATTACGATAAGGACCAGAGGAGTGAGTAATGCAGTGTTACACTACAAATAATCCATGGCAGGGTAGGGAACGAGATAAGTCTCCTAATTACATGTCCTGTGTATCAGCCCGAGTCATCTTCTGTTTAGAAACTGTCAGCCTCCTCCTGGTAAAAGGATCCATTTCAAACACCCTTAACTGCAACACTGCAGTTAACAGAGTGAGCTCTGACAAATATCACGCGCTTCAAAAATGTCACTTGACATAGCAGCTGTAATTTTCTATGCTTCTAAGGTTGCTGGCCACATGTGATCTATATTAAAATAAATGCAATGATTTACAAGGTTTTACCTGCCACCTCGCTATATCAAGGTGCAATGATATCACCAGCATCCAATAAGTCAACATGCAACTACTATTAGGATTCAGCCTAACTTTGTAGCTTTAAGGAAAATAAACCTTTTCAGGGTATGATGGACAGGCTTCATAAGATTTCTTTTGCAACTACATTAAACGCGCACTGAGATTTCTAGACACTTGAAACACACTAAGTATGCTAACTTCATTCTCACTTTCTCAATTGCTTTCTATTGTTGATTTCTACTAATCCTAAATGCCTCTAAGAATTATGTTCTGGCATAATACACGTTCTTTTATACATATACCTACACACCAGCAAATTTCAAACTTACATGACTAAAATTTCAACTTAAAGGGCTCGAAGTATGAAGATACCTCCTAACTGTGGCAATGCTCATGTCTCTACTCAAAAAATCAGTGTGAGGAAAACACAATACCAAAAAATGAATAAAAATGGACACCAGTATCACTTATTCTCTCTTTTTAGATGCTGTTTTTTTCAGCTCAGGGATAAAATTATTTTCACAGAATTATGCCTTTTTACAATACTGACACATCTTCTATTTATGGAGCTTCTATAGAAACCCATACTCAGAATTTATTTTAATTCTGCAGTAACTGTTTTGCATGCATGTGCAATGAACTTTAAATTCACGCGTTCAACTCAACTGTGAATAAAACTAGAACATATGATATAATATTTATATTTCTACTTCAGAATTGTGGTTTTATTTAGAAAAGATTCAGTCTGACAATTAGTACGACATTTAGGTTCTTCTTAATTTTATAGTAGGTTGTTTTACATTTCCTTGCATGGAAAAGCACAAACTACTTTTTTTTTTTTTTTTTAAATACATCAGGCAAGATATTGCAAGGAAGGTCTTCTTTGCTCTGTTTGGAAATGCAGTGGTTTGGTTTGCCAATAAATTAAAGAAAAGAAAGACGGACTGATAAAGTTAAAAAAACCCAATAATGAGCTACTGACATTATTATATCTATTATTAAGCTGATCTGTAGTTTTATAAATATCTTCAGTGAGTTTCCTAGGAAACTCAACTGACACTTAGTTTGACAAGCCATCTCTAAATTTTATATTATGCAAGCTGTGAACACAAAAGTACAGGTTTTAGATGTGCCTGCCAGTGCATGTGGGAACTATCAATAAGTATTATTCCCTTTAAAAGCCACAGCAATTTGAGCAGCAGTAGCAGCTATATAAAAATTTCCGAAAAAAGGATTAATAAATGTGCAAATAAAGAGGAGGTAATCGTACACGAAAATCCTTTTCTCACTGGGTAAATCACTATATAGGTCTGTATAGATATTCTGACCCCACAAACAAAATCACAATTAAAAGAAAAATCATGTCTTGAGAATAATATGATAGACACAAAACCCATGCTGTACTTATAAGTGTATATCGACATCCAAAGAACTGGAAAGACGAAGTGCTAAACTGCAAATCAATATAACAAACTACACATTTTAATAAACCTTTGTCTACTTCAACCATTTTTTTATGCTCTCACCCCAACATTTCAAAGGCTGTGTATCAAAAAGTTGTTGTGGGAAACAAGAAATCAAATGCACGTCAAAATACTTGTCTCTTTAAAAGACAAAGGTAATGTGGCAAATCTTTAACGTTGTACCTTTAAGTTCTCAGAGTGAAGAACCTCAATTTTATCCTCAAATAAGCTCTTGGGGTCAGCAAAGCTTTACGTTTCTGATGGACCATTAAGAGATTTGCAAACTCCTCAGCCAGGCTCAAAAACCAACAGAAGCACCATAATCTACTATCTGAAACCATCCAGGACTTTGAATTCCACCCTCTTTGGACTGCAGTAAGTCACAGGTGAGGCAGACATTTCACAATGAGAACACCTACATCAGGTCTCTAGGGAGCTGAAATGGAAAAAATATCCTTTTTTTTTTTTTTTTTCTATTGCAGTTTTCAGGGACTATCAAGATTTGATTCTTTCTTTCTTTCTTTCTTTCTTTCTTTCTTTCTTTCTTTCTTTCTTTCTTTCTTTCTTTCTTTCTTTCTTTCTTTCTTTCTTTCTTTCTTTCTTTCTTTCTTTCTTTCTTTCTTTCTTTCTTTCTTTCTTTCTTTCTTTCTTTCTTTCTTTCTTTCTTTCTTTCTTTCTTTCTTTCTTTCTTTCTTTCTTTCTTTCTTTCTTTCTTTCTTTCTTTCTTTCTTTCTTTCTTTCTTTCTTTCTTTCTTTCTTTCTTTCTTTCTTTCTTTCTTTCTTTCTTTCTTTCTTTCTTTCTTTCTTTCTTTCTTTCTTTCTTTCTTTCTTTCTTTCTTTCTTTCTTTCTTTCTTTCTTTCTTTCTTTCTTTCTTTCTTTCTTTCTTTCTTTCTTTCTTTCTTTCTTTCTTTCTTTCTTTCTTTCTTTCTTTCTTTCTTTCTTTCTTTCTTTCTTTCTTTCTTTCTTTCTTTCTTTCTTTCTTTCTTTCTTTCTTTCTTTCTTTCTTTCTTTCTTTCTTTCTTTCTTTCTTTCTTTCTTTCTTTCTTTCTTTCTTTCTTTCTTTCTTTCTTTCTTTCTTTCTTTCTTTCTTTCTTTCTTTCTTTCTTTCTTTCTTTCTTTCTTTCTTTCTTTCTTTCTTTCTTTCTTTCTTTCTTTCTTTCTTTCTTTCTTTCTTTCTTTCTTTCTTTCTTTCTTTCTTTCTTTCTTTCTTTCTTTCTTTCTTTCTTTCTTTCTTTCTTTCTTTCTTTCTTTCTTTCTTTCTTTCTTTCTTTCTTTCTTTCTTTCTTTCTTTCTTTCTTTCTTTCTTTCTTTCTTTCTTTCTTTCTTTCTTTCTTTCTTTCTTTCTTTCTTTCCATAAAATATATTTTTTTAATCATCTAAGGGACTACAGTCCTACTGATTCTCCCTGAAATATTTGAAATAGGAAACTACGTATTTCTGGTTTTGAGAATACCTTAGGCTCCATGGTTAGGCTTTAAGCAACTTCATATTACTCTCATATATCTCCTGGTAAATGAGAAAGACATAATGAAAACAGCCCCCAGCAATATTCTAACCCCTAAAGGATTAACTTTCCCCAAGTCATTTGCTGAAAATATCAGCAGAAATCCCCCAGGATGTGCTGGTACAATTTAACATGTAAGGATTTTCCTGCCAAATTTAAATAGTCACTGTATTTTAAATACAGCTTCTGTGTGGTGGTGGAGTGTTTCCCCTCCCTCCCCCCAGACCTACTGCAGTGGCTCCCCAGGAGGAGCCGGCACCAGGCAGGGGGACGGGAGGGACCGTGGCCTGTTCTGGATCTGCCCGGGCTCACCTGCGCCGTTTGGAAGGGCCCATTGCTCCATAAGCTGTTACGGAAGAAAATACCCAGTGCAAGCACTGAAGATGTGACCGAAATCGAGTATTTCTTTCAAAAGGGTTAGAAATCTACAAGTTGTTATTGCTTGTCACCCTTTGTTGGCATCTGCCAAGTTCCCCTGGGCCTCCCTGCTGCTCCCCAAAGCACCTGCTTCAGGAGGGGACCCACCAGAACCGCCCGAGGCGGGGGCAGGGGTGAGCCCTGCATGGAACGCAGCTCCCCGCAATTCACCAAGCTCACCCTGTTTTCACTTCTCAAACCCGTATTTCCCCGAGGGCTGCCAGCCTCCCCATGGACCTCAGGCTGCCTGGCCCAGGGCTGGCCAAGGGCTGCTCGGAGGAGGCCCAAACCGGCGGGATTTGTCCATAAAACGCACCTTCCCCCGCCTGCAACTCAGCGAGGAGACAGGAGATGACAGGGTTAAACCAACAGGAGGCTCAGAGGGAGAGCAAAGTACAGTGCTGCCTGAAACCCGCCAGCTTGCTAAGAAGCCACTGCAGTCTGAGGATTTGGGGTTGAAAGCATTTGGGCAGCCCTCTGCTTGGGGTGAGGGCGACCTCACTGGGAAGGGCCTCGGGCCACCGATGGCCATCTGTCCTAGACATGCAGGCCACGGCACCTTGTTGTCCCAGTGCCCATACTGCCCGCCGCTGGCGCCAGCAGCTTGAGAGGGGAAGCGCATAACCCATCTTGTTTGCTGCCCCGGCCATGGCTGCTGCCAGCTGTGGCCCCAGCCACCAAGAAGTCATCAAGAGCAAAGCCATCACGAGACACTTTATTGGTACCTGCAAACTATGCTTCCTGGTAATCCCATGAAGCAGGAAAACTATCTTAAACCCGATTTACAGATGATGACTTTGGCTGAGACATTAAAAGCAAAGACGGAGAACGTGAGCTGCAGCCCAGAGCTCGCACACCATTCACCAGGCTCCCCTTTCCCATAACGAGCCAGACAGCTGCCAGCAATCAGGAGCGCGTTTGGCGAGGATAAAGACAGACAGCTAAAATCCGTAGAAGAGTTTTCCTAGTCTATGGGCTAGGTTAAGAGTTTCTTAGCAGACACCCATTTTAACCTCACTTTCTCTGCCGCTAGGTTGTTTTTTCTCAGTATGCACTGCAGAGTATCTCTAAGCTTCACAGGCTTTGGCATGTGTCCAGCTAATAACCTAAACAAATGCACAAAACTTCAACTGTATTAAATGTTTCAGACATATGATTAGTACCCTCCTTCTGCTTAATAACAGCATTTTTTTTTTTAATTGAAAATACATGAACTAAACTAAAAAATGAATAAACAGTATGACTTCTACAACTCCTTGCCCCCACTGGTTCCCTACATTTGTTAAAAAGCAGTGTGAATTTTGGGAAATGCATTTCTTCTTTCTAAATTTAGCAAACTAACCACTTTTTGGCTTAGCAGATGTTTTTGCTTTCTGAGCGAGAGGCCTATGGGGATCATCATTAACCCTCTTCTTAACATAAACATTGACTAAGACTTAGATCTGGCAAACTGTCATTCACACAGAAAGGTTAACGGGCTCCAGCAGAAACGAGACTCATCATCTGCAACTTCTGCTACATGGGATCTCAGAGAAGAGGGAAGAAGATGGGCAAAGAAAGAAAGAAGAGGAAAGGTTATTTACTTATTTATTTTAAAAAGGACAGTATTTTTCTACTGCATGTGATCAGATGTTTTACTCCCAGGGGTGCAAGCGGCTGAGCTGCTGCAAAACACGGACTAAGAATGAAGCAATGATAAAATCTGAGGCTTAGACCGGTACATGCAGACCCTCCTTCTAACCACATTCACGCCAGCTTGAATCCACTGACTTCAGTGAAGTTTCTTCTTCCTCATGTGAGAGGACAGTCCTAGGCCAATAATCATTATATGCATATCGATACACCCGTGGAGCATTTATATAGACACAGATTTGAGTTCTGGAGTGTAAAGGTTGCACAGAGCGCATTCTGCAATTATAAGTGCAATTTGGAACAGAGAACCAAAAGATAATAGCTTGAAAACAGAAAGCTCATATTGCATTACCCAGAGAGATCTGGATCCCAACTGCTCTGTGAGCTCATGTATGGCAGACTAGGATCTCTTTTTTCATCGTCTGAATGAAACAACTGTTAAGCATCTTCCAGCAACTACACAGACTGGCACTGGAAGTGAAGCTCAGAATACCTAAAACATCAAATGAGTTACATGGGCAGAATGCAAGTGTCCCATCTGGACCTGGAGAACTTGCCTTTAGACAGAAAGACAGATCAAACCCTTGGTTTTACATCCCACTAACGAAAGTGCATAGAAAGTCTCACCTCTAACTCTTTAGGCAAATTCTTCAAAAAGGACTTGGACGTCTATGTTCAGGAAAGCCAAACAAGGGGCAAAGGCCTTGATAATATTTGGAGCTGTAAAACGCATCAGGTTTACAACCATCAGCTATGTAACGCAAGGTTGCCAGGGGATGTTAGAAGTTAATGAAATGTGTTTTCACAGTGCATTGCAAATACAGCTTTCCCTGTTACTTGCAAGTTTATCTTGCTGTGACACGGGAAAATCATTTCAGTGCAACTTACAAATTCTGGTTGATGGTTTTGTTTTCAAAAGTTGTTGCACTGTGGATATCCTCTTAGTGTACACAAAACCACTAACTGCTGTGAGCCCTGAAGAATGTCAAGTCCAGGTTATAAACAGCACTGGTTGTTGGAAATTAATGATAACTTACTCTGGTGGAAGTGGTTTGGAGTAATAAGTGTGCTATGGTGATTGCCAGAAAGGAAAAACCAGTTTGACTGGAGTTTTCTATAGGAAGCTGATAAAAGAGAAAGCAGAAAATCCCCAAATAGGAGAAGCAAAGGTAACAAAACAGACGTAAAAGGAAGTCACGAGAAGTTTGTGTTTACCTGTGCCACTAGTCCAAGCTCAGTGCAAAAGAACTTGGCGCCAATAAATTTTGTGTCTAAAAGTCAAACCGGATGATTCAGAAAATAGGATGCTAGAAGCCCTGAGAAAACCCACATGAAAAAAGTGAACTCTTCAGGATGGCCAATGTTCCTGTCCAGGAAAAGCACGCATGCAGGCTTATGACTGTTTTCAGATCTATGCATTTTTTGTGACATGTAAATGAAAGGAACAGAAATCCTGAACAAAATGTATCTGTTTGCTTTCACCTGCCACATGTTTGTCAGGTGTTGACATGACCCAGAGAAATGACATGACTGGAGTCCCGGTGAGTGCTGGGGTTAAACAGGAGGACTGGCACCACTTCCAAGGCTCAACATTTGCATCACAGGACCAGCTCTCATGAGGATGTGTTAGAGGCCCCAAGACATAGACAGGATCTGGAGTTCCTATAGATATCCACCACTTGAGGAATATGAGGGCTCCTAACACACGCCCTACCAGAGAAGCAGCTTTCTAGGGTTGCATGTAAGATGTGAAGTACGTCATCAGTTCAAACTAAGAATACAAAAAACTTGCTCTTACAGAAAAGTCAGGAAGGTGACCAGCTTCCTACACAGTGGGAACAGAGAAAGTGTTAATGGAAACCTTGCAGAGCACCTAGTAAAATTTCTTCTTCCTTATTGCAGTTTATGAGGTGTGGTAGTAGATCATTTCTCTTCTGCACTCCTTAATCCTTGCCCCAGCTCTAACATTGTGCTCTCATGCTTCTACCTTGTGTGAAGAACATGTTGGACACAAACTCTGTGAGCAGCCCTTCGATGTGCAGGGCTGCAGTGTGGCTCACCAGTGTATTCTCAGAGTTACTGGAATAGAACACTACCTTGTCAATGTTCAAGGCAAGAAAACTTATACAACAGAGCAAAAATTAATGGCTCTGGAGTTAAAGGACAGAAGGATGATGAAGACTGACATCCTTCCAGCGGTTTCAAAGCATTTTACTCCCAAACACCCAACAGACCACTTCACCTATTGTTCAGAGGTAGACCTATTGCCTTCCCTTTAGCAGAGTGAAGAGACACGGTAACCTTTCACTTTCGATGGGAAGGACACAAAGCCTGCTCTTCCCAAACTTGTTCATGCCATGCACCAGAAGTTATTAGGGCTTCCCTACTTCCCTACTGTAATCTAGAGCAGATGGTTTAACCTTCTTATTCCCATGCACAACACGCTTTGGAGCTGTACATGCAAAACAGTATCAGATAAATAAATATCTGTGTATGATCAGCTGCCTTAGAAATTACCAGGTGAAAATAAGAACAACATCAAGCAGAGGTCTAGCAGTGCGGATGTAAACACGAGACATAGCCATCAGATTCATAAGAAAATTCCTGTATCTTTACAATTGATGCTGCTGAAATGTTTTCATTAAATCACCATTATCCTGCCCATTTTAGAACAGGATATATTTAACCACTGAATGCATTCAAGCAATTGGTCATAACACCTACGGCTTGGCTGAGCAATTACCTTGAGTAGCTGGAGGAAGGCATGGAGCTGAAGTGAGGAGATGAATTGTTACTACAAAATTGGAAGGAAGAAGGATACAGCGACCATGTTGCACTTACTAATAATTGGCCTAATTCCATGTAATATTTACATGCTACTTAAACAAAATAAGGGTTATAAAACTTAGTGTTCAAAACTAGTTGAACACAACACTGCTACCTGTACAGTTGACAGTAAGTCATGTTAACACTTAACGTTTACTATTAATACAGCATTTTGTGGAATGCACTCCTAACTCTGTACTCTCTGTACCTTTCTCTCTATTCCTGTCAACTTTCCTCGATTTTCTCAGTGTACAATGCGTTTGTACTATTAAAACAATAATACAATGAGTTGGGCTTGAGGAATGAGGAAAATAATTATGCAACAACCCGATTATGTTCTGCTTCAAGTTACTTTAAGGATTACATTATACTTATGCTTTTAGTCTCTCTACCCTGCACCCAACAGGTGGTTGTCATTTCAGGGGTCTGGTTAATGAAAAGCTGGAGCCAAGGGGTCTCGGTTTGTGGATAAGAGAGAGTTTGGCACTGTGGGCTCCTTGCTGAGATGCTCCCTGCCAGTGGCAGCACGACACCTTTGGCCCAAGGCAGGAGAGTGATGGAAGGAGGGGGCTGAGCAGCATCGGCCACGCTGTGTGGTGCTGCAATACAGCAGCAGCAGCACCTGAGCCAGCCTGAGGACCCACGTGGAGCTACCTGGAAGCCTGGCAACTGCAGCTCCTTTCAGGATCCTGGTCAACAGCATCACCTCTCAGGGTATCACGGCGCTACTGTGAGAACAACTTTGGCCTTTACAGCTGAAAATTCACCCTGCCATTTTGTAGGAGCTGTTGCTTTGTACCACGTACACACCTGCAAGGAAGGGCAGAAGCTTGATAAAAGCTTACTTTACAAAAAAAATCAGCGGAGGCCAATTTTAAGTCCTGGACAACTTCTAAAGCTCCTAAAAACAGGCACTGAGAAGGAAGTTGAACTTCCCAATCTGTCTTTTCCACCCATACCGTTAGTTGAAAAAAAGGTAGAAGATTTATGCAATAGCAGCTGGAGAAGGTTGAAATGGAATATACAAATAAGGCATAAATGTCAGAAACCCAAAGCCACCTGTCAGTTCAGATCTCAAAATGCTGCCTTTTCTCTCTTCTTTTTCTTTTAAAGAAAAGATTAAAAATACCATTCCCAACTTGCAGGCAATCTGTGGAAATGAAAACCAGGAATCATTCAGGACTGTGCCCGACACCTGTCCTGAGGGCAAGAACCACTTTTGTGATGGCTTCTAAAGATTTGACCTTTTTTTCCCCAGAAAAGTCTGTATTAAACCAAATCCTAATTCATACTATTGCTTGGGAGAGTGAGTGCCTCCAGGAGGTAGTGCCAGGAGGATCTAAAGTAGCATGTGAAGAAGAATGAGGACCTTTCACCTTAGGCTCTGGGGTCTTGGCTCCACAATGAGATGAAACTCTCAATCACACAGAGTTGGACATTTTTCAAACAATAAATCTAGGAAGCAATACCAGACCTAAACTGCAAAGGTACAGACAAAACCCCAGCCCTGTGCAAAGGAGTATCCTATAGAATTACTGTCTCTCCCCAGTACCTCAAAAATTAATTTTTAAATGAATGGTACAGTATTTAAAAAAAGCACTTCCCTCCCCTACAAAAAAAACCCCAATCCAAACCCCCAAAAAACCCCCAAAAATTTTTCTCCAAAATGGCTTTCAATAATAAGGTGCATTGTAGTTCAGTGAAAACAGAGTGAAGATTAGAGACTAGACATTTTATTGATAACATCACAGATACAAAGTCAAACCACAAAGTTTTGTTGTTGCTTGATTTTCTACTTCCAATTAAATGGGATTTCTGACCTCAAATACCAGAGTGCAGGTATGGCAGCCAAATCTGTGGGCATTTATTTTAATCAAATAAACACACAGATAATTGTTAATCTTATAATCCCTTCAGATTGTTAGTAACCTTCTTAACTAGATCACAAATAATCCAGTCCTAACACCAGCATTGTAAATACTGATCTCTTGCCCTTAACAAATGTCTGTCTTGCAACAGGGTATCACACATTAGACTTCAAAGCACCCAAAGTTCACACTTCCTTCAGAAAAATAATTTACTTGTTTTGTAGAAGGGGAATATTTGCACAAATTGTAAGTAAATCCAAAAAGTACACCTTTGTAACGTAACTGTGATGACATTTTGAAAGCAAAAGCCATTCCTTAATTGCACAGGTGCTAATATTTTTCCCATTCTACAAGATGCTCTTTTGAGATGGTCTCAGTGTTACTCATATTCAAAAAGCAAAAAATTTTTGCTCACATTCAAAGGAACCATTTCTGACTGGTTTTTAAATTTCAGTATTTTGTTAAGTACTTCTAATACCTTCAGCACAAACCCCTGAAAGCCCTACAAAAATGGAAAACAAATCAAGAAGTGTAAGTAATAAACAACTGCACACCTTTAAGATATGTATCTTCATTTACTGGTTACGTATTGCATCTGGGGCTTCTTTGATCTAAATTCAGATCAAGCACTGCAATGCACTTCTGAGCAGATTTGGTGTCAAAACATTATGTGGACAAAAGCCAAATCACAGAATTGAGGAAATGGGGACGTTTCCAACTGTTTTTTATGCCTTTTGCTTGTGTTTCTTCCTATCTCAGCACTGAGGAACTATACGACAGGCTCCACCATGGCACTTTGTGGGTGTCCCGTGCCACCTCTGCCCCTCCAGACAAGATGCTGACGTTATGTAGACTGACAGCCCATGCCAAGAAAAAAATGACCAGAACTAACCTGAAGCATACTAAAAGTGCATTGAAAAACTGCTGACCTATTCTTCAAAACTGACACCATTTTCAAGGTAAGTAATTTTCTCATAGAAACTATAGGTAAGAGGGAATTCTAATAACTGCAGTACAAATGTAGATAAAATAAACACAAATAAACAGCAAGTTATGTTGACTATGGGGCGGCTTTGTAGTTTTCTGTGCTATTTCTTTCTTCTGTCAGAATGATTAAATATTTCAGATACATACAGGGACTAAGAAATTCAGTGCAAGAAAAGCTTTGATTCTACTGAGACTCACCCACGAGCAAAGTCTAAAGGATATATGTAATCCTACTGAATGCAACAAGACTTTGGCATTCAATGGGACTGCTCATACGCTTAAAAGATCAGTAATGTGTATAAAATTTTGGACATGTGCAGCTTGAATGAAGGTCTTTCCCTTAAAGCAAATGGAGATCCCGCTCTTTGCTTTTTACAGCCCAACTCCAAACATCATAGTTAGAACTGTGACTCAGCAACACGCAACACTGCATGGCACGTTGCAGATACAGAGGTGGGGTTTTTATTCTGGGGAATTATCACACCCGTGTCATTCTCCACGAGTATAATTTATCCTGCTGTTAAGATTAACCTGTAAAGAGATTTTTCTAAAACCCATCAGCTTTAGATACAGATCATTAGCACTCTTTCATATCTTCCACGCAGCATGTTTAGCAGAGGATATAATAAATAAAACTTTACATAATAGCAGTTTTGCCAGCACCTGGCCTATGGGAACCGTCTTCGTACAGTGAGACACAAGCACTGACAGGTTCCTCTGCAACCTCCATCAGGCCACGAGGAACAAGCCAGGCTCCAGTTTTATCTCCTAGTGTGGCACACTATGTTTTAAATACTTCTCAGTACAACTTGGATGAATTTAAATAATCCTGTGACGACACTGGAACAAAGCCACAGCCTAGCTCTCCTTCTAGGAAGTCCCTGCTACCCGTCCAGTAACTGCCACAGGTAACATCATCTGCCACACCAATGCAGGGGCTGGTCTGTAAGCTGAGCAGGCCCCAAGCCACACACTGCTTTATAAAGCATGACCTGCACATTGATTTGTGCAAATAATTGGGAAAACTAGTACTATGCCCAGGTCATAATTTGCTGTCATTAATTATTAATTAATTATTAATGTTAACTTATCCTCTAGAGAAGAACAGAAGGGCAAGTGCTACGAGGTATCTTCAATTACACATGCAGAATTTGTTTCCCAACTTAACTGATTTTCTTTAGCAGTTCACCTTATTTTCTGTTCTGGCAAGGAATACAACACCATGCAACACCCATGTGCTGCTTAATTACTGCGGGAGAACGAAAAAAGGACCAGAAAAGTGAAGTAAGCTATAGAAACTCACTCCTTTACACCCCTGCCCTACCTGTATTCTTTTAAAAAGTGTTTTTAAGACAAAATTTGTTTGTATTGAGAATGTGAATGACTATGGTCTTAATCTTTAAATGTGACAGAAGAGGGAAGTGCCTGAAAGTAGAACACAGGAGACCAGCAATAGTGATCCAATGAGACTTTTCTGTATTTACTGCTTCAAATGCAACTACACTGATTATCACCCGAAGTCTGGGAATAAGCTGGCTAGAATTAAAATTTAGTACAGACATCACACAGAGACCGAATGTCAAGGACACACCCATGCATAATACTGAAAATAAAATTCAATACAACAAGGGATTGGAAGTAAAGTTTTACAAAAGAGCTGGTGCATCGTGGCATCATAATTTCTACTAAAATGACCAATATTATAAAATAAAACATGACCTGCCATTGTTAAGATAAGGAATGGAATGCAAGATATATTTAGAAACTAAGGAATTAATAAATAAAGATAATATTGTAAAACTATACCAAATGGAGAAAATTAATTATGATATGAAATGAAATACAGCGGGAACATTCTGCAGGACACAAAATGCATTTCACATAAACCCACAACCAATCATTTTTAGGCTGGGCACAAATTAATTGCTCTACTCTTTCTCTGTAATTGTCAATAAAACCATTTACCTAAATTAGCAACAAATAATCTTTAAGATGGCAAGATGTATTTTATCCTAACTTTCCCCAAAATATACATTCAAGTGACGAGGACTGCCCCAGCTAGCCATACAGCATGTTTAGAGTTATATATATACACACATCTGTATCAGCATTGAAGAGCTTCGTTCTGTTATTTACATCATCTACTGAGCATCTGAAGGAACATCTCTGAACCCAGCAGTACAAGGAAAATTATGGAAGGAGCAATTTAGATAAAAATATATCAAAATTGAAGCCCTGAAAGAAGGAAAGGTTTGCTTATTTATAGTACAAAGAAATTCCATCTGGTTAGGCTGTGGGTTTTTTCTTGTAGAAATTAAACAGGAAATTAATCTCTCCCCCTCCCCCCTTATAAAGGAAGGCATTTTCATTTATGAGGCCAAAAGCTTGATATTTGTAGATTTGTTTGCCATCAGTCATTAATCAGCCTCACAGCGTTTATAGGTAGAAGGATCTCTTCTGACAGATACAGAAAACAGATTTAGAACCAAAGCTGAAAATTACATAAAGACAGATATCTAGATACACATTTTATCACCCTGGAGTACATTTCCAAAAATAAACTAGTCAAACGGATATCTTCCTAAAAAAGCTGATTGCATAAGCATAATTACACTAAACACAAGTACCTGCACTATCTTGCTGAATGGTATAAATAGTTCAAAGTTACATTACACAGTCTTATTCTAAAATGCTATTGTTCTAAGTTCATGCCTTCTCTCCTAACCCCTTCAAAAAGGCCCCCAGCTCTCACCGCTAGCCCAAGCACTATTTTCTAGATGTTGCTGTACAACTTCTTGGAACCCAACTACATTATTTCCCCCTGGCAAACCAGGGATTATCAAAAGAAAAGACTATTCCAGCAGTTAAGAAAGTTGCTTAACTGTGTAACTCCCTCTAGATTACAATGATATAGTAGCACTTCTTAACCAATTCGGGGATTTCTCTATTAATTGCCAGGATTCCTCTGCTTGCTTATAGTTTTAATTTTGTACCTCAAAACTTTTTGTCATCCTGGAACACTGACTGAGAGAGGTGCTTATTTCAGGATGCAATTTATTAGAAGTGCTGGGGCAACATCCTCTTCAGAAACTTTAAGCTGAGACTGCTGAGCAAGATACTAAGTTGGATCCAAGGATCCAAAAAAACCTCCTGCCAAGTAGTAGCCAAGGGCAGCACCACCTGCAAGATACACATTGAGGCAAAATGCTGTTTTCCCCTCCTGCCTCTTGTCTTGCTCTCTGACATAAAATCCCATTTACTGAATTTGAGCAAAAAGGGCTGAAATTTATTTTATCAACAAGTAGAAAGTGAGCATAAAAAACACGTCTGGGAGGAAGGAGAGGAATTGGCAATGCCAATCATTAACATATAACGCTGCTTATCAGTGCCAAGGCACCACGAAGACAATCTAAACACCATTGTAAATACCACTATATATATATATATATTGCTCATTAAGCTGTTATATCCATCAGAGATATGCAGATGCCTGACACAAATTTTAATTATTCTGTCACTGAAGGGTTAAAACCAGGAGGTAGACCTAACCCCAAGGAGGAAGGCCTTGTATCAGCAAGAGCAGTTTTGCTGTATGACACAAGCATGACACAAGCTGTGGGAGGGGACGCTTTGCACGATGTTTTGCAGACAGCAAAGACTTTGGTTAGAAATTGAGAGTATAGATGAGCTGCAGTTTGTACTGATGCTGATGACACTCCAGATAATATCACCCCCGTGGCTCCAGTTCTACATGTTGGTTATGACACTGTATGCACAGTATGCAGTTCTCCTTCCTATATTTGGTATATAACAGTGACTGTAACAGTATCTATTAAAAGTAAAGCAGCTGATATTACTTAAAGCTACTGAAATAACAGACTATGTATTTCTGAGAAAATACAAATGACAAATAAACAAACAAACAAAAGGCAATCCATAACAAGAGGAAAAAACCTATATGCTTTACTTGATACACAGTACGCAAAATAAGCATCTTTCTGCTTCCTGTTGTGGCAAAGTTTATTAGATATTTAATTCCACAGGGGAAGACTTCTTTCTGCTCTGCATCTAGCTTCTGGAACAGGTGTCTGCCCACGTTTTAGATACTTGAGTAATTAAGTAAATATACAGCTATAAGCTGATTCTACTCACAGTGAAATTAATGCAGCAGCCTCACCTTCTTCCCTATAATGAAATCAAGCACACTTTGCAATTTACCTTGCAAGGTAAAAGTTCAGCAAGGTGTGTGGAAGCTGCTCAACACATCACATTCACACAATAAGTAAAAGGGGCTTTTCCAATGCACTAAGAAACAGAAGATATTATTAAAAATCAGTATAATTATTTCAAATGAGAACAGTTGAGAATAATGCTGCAAGACGTATTAGGCAGCTAGAAATGAAGAAAGAGAAAGAGATAAATATCAAGGAGAGGATGGTTTGGATAAGGACAAGGAAATGCTGAACTAGAACTTATGAAACTCACATTACAGAAAAAAAAGACACCCACAGAACTATGGATAAGAGAAAATTATAACTCAGACATTATCTTCACAGTGATCCACAGGCATATAGAGAATTACTGCAGACATCTACTGAAAACTAAATTACCCAGCTCAATTATGTATAGCAGCATATCTGCCATGTCAGAGTACCACTGCCTGAGCCCAGTATTTTAGAAACCTGGCTGTATTTAAGCTTTTTCTTTCTACACAGGTGCCCAGACTGGTTAGGTTAATGCCAGGCTGGGTGTGTCCCGACAGGCTGCAATCACATCTGTAGTCTGTGTCAAAAGACTCAGAGAGCCTGAAAAGGAGTTAGCAAAAGGAAGGAATCCAGAAAAAACTTCTGAAATACATACATCAAAGAAAAGTTAAGACTTGTGTATAGCAGCTTCTTTACAAGCTGTTGTGGAGCAGGAAAGTTACAGTTATTATGATCTGATTACAAATATTATGTCCTTGAAAAGGTTTCACAACTATATATAATAAAATAAGCTTTGATCTACTTGTATTTAACCTACTACCTAACTAAAACAGCCCTATAAGCCAAAGTTAATTTAAGCAGTCGTATGTTATCCCAGCATAATTTTCAAGAAATCTTCTTTCTTTTCAATTATATTGCCATATGTTAATATGATAGCTTTTAATAGATTTTTTTTATTTACATATATGTCATAAGTGACCTGCTGAAAGATTAGATTTCATAATATCCCAGTAAAGAAGCATCTGTTCCAAGTTTCCCTGTAGAGAGCAGATTCACAGCAACTATTATTTTTAACGTGAAATTTTTTTGTATCACTATGAGCTCAATGCAATTATTTCCTAAGTGCACCATCTCTGCTCTATGCTTAATTCAGTAAAAACTGTTTTATAGATGCCTTAGTGGTGAGTTGAGTTGTAGAAGTTATAATTTGTGAGCTGGATGTGACGTACAGCTTGGCTTCATGATGCCTCGCAGGCACACTGTTTTATTTATCTTGCATATTACTGATAGCACTGAGGTGTGTGTTTGAAAGGCCGACACAGCATCCAGCGAGGAGGAGATTCCCCACCCTTGCTGCCTGCTTTGGTTTCCTCCCAGGGCTGGGACAGGAAATGTGGTGGTTGTAACACACGCAACTCCTCACCCCTTCGTAAGCAGCGCCAGCACTGCAAAGGCTACTTATTTTGGCCACAAACACATAGGCGATTACTAACTTCTGTTTAAATGCTGCAGATTTGCTGAGAATAAACAGCAAGTTATTTGTTACAGAAAACAGACCATCATTTGCTAGCATCGGTGAAATCACAATTAGCTCTTGTGCTACAAATTCTGCTTTTCTGAGGCCTAAAGACACTGTAAAATTTCTAGCTGAAGACAAGCTCCTTTCCTGTGATTTGTAGTTACTGCAAACCAAATGTTTTCAGCTTATTTATCTTTCTGAAGTTTCAACTGATGCTGGGAGGAGCTGAGAATGTGTTGCAGTTTGCATTTTAAAGACACTTTTTTCCCCGTGGTATTTTGAGATGTGCAAGATGATGGGTATTGGAATAAGGAGGCAGTGTATCTGTGCAAGGGAATGGTGTGACAAGGAGCAAGTAGCTGACAGTCAGGTGTTTATTCAGAGATATTAATGACCACATCTTGTCATATCTTATGGTAAATCAGCACAGGACGCTTGAATAATTTGCAACTCAAGCAGCAATGGCAGATTCTGAGTTCAGCTGGACACTCCCTTGATTTGACTACAGGCATTTGAAAACAGAAAAACAGAATCACAGAATCACAGAATGTTGGGGATCGGAAGGGACCTCGAAAGATCATCCAGTCCAATCCCCCTGCCGGAGCAGGAACCTAAACAATTTTACACAGGAAGGCGTCCAGGTGGGTCTTGAATTTCTCCAGAGAAGGAGACTCCACAACCTCCCTGGGCAGCCTGTTCCAGTGCTCTGTCACCCTCACTGTAAAGTAGTTTTTTCTCAAGTTTAAGCGGAACCTCCTGTGTTCCAGCTTACACCCATTTATTTACTACCAATAGAAGAGCTTTTGTTTTTGTCCTTCTACATGAAGTGAAAATATAATATAAAATGTTTTTTCTGTCTTTTAATAAGAGAATGTTGAACATAGTTAGAAAAGGATTCTGGCACAAAAAAATCAAAATGCTGTCTTTAAAAAAAAAGAAAGGCTATTATATGAATAGTTTACAAACACTTGGCTGAGAGTCCAAGCCTTTAGTATTTCTGAATGAGTTATGCTGTGCATGTAACAATCTTTAACAATTTACTGCTTCTACTCTTTTTTCTTAGCTTTTCCTACTCCCAACATTTTACATATTTATATTTTATATATTTATATTTCCGCCCCCCCCACGTGCACCGGCTGCATCTTGCCTGAAATATATTGGCTGAAGAAAAATGTATAGCCAGGGGGTCAGACCAGGTTAACAGCTCCTCTTTGACTTCGAAGTCTATTAAACCCACACTTTCAGGAAGAATCACAGAGTCCCTCCCTGCATCTGTGCAGGACTTGTGCCATGTTTGACATGCCCAAGAGCTCACCCATATTGTTCTTTCCAAACCCAGGTGCTGGCTTGAGCAACTTTTCCCCCAGCCCAGGGGAAAAACCCGGTCAGGAGCAGCGAGGAGGTAAGAAGAGGGACTCACTGCACTCAAGAGTCCTTTTGTGCCAGTGCTGACACAACTGGCACTGATGTTTGCACTTGTCTTTACGTGTGTATTGTGTATTAATCTCATCTAACCTTTTTTTGCACAGGCTGCTATTGTAG
>NW_010329883.1:48027-51968 GCF_000700745.2 Antrostomus carolinensis
TGATATCCTTTTCCTCAAGTCACCTTGTCACAGCTATTTGCATTTACTCTAAGGGCAGCAAAGACACCCATGCCCCAGGCTCCCGAAACAGAAACTCCAACAAATTCAAACTCTGTTGTTCATCAAAATATAAGCATCTGCAGGACCGACAGAGGATGCATCACCTGAACAGTTGGTTTTCAGGAAGAAGGGAAGCAGCCTTTTTTTTTTTTAACTATCAATTGAAATGAAAATTTTTGACACCTTTTTTAACCTTCACAAATGTTGCATCTCAACTTCTCGAGTAACAATAAACTGATGCTATTAACTGACTATAAACTCTTATGCAAGTTATTTTAAGTAACCGACAGTCTTGAAATTACTGAGTTAAAATGTATTTGTGCCTTCAAAAGCATGCAGACTCATGGAAACAAAAGCAAACGTAAATAAAAATTAATCTTTGAAAGCTTCAGTGAGTATTTACTCAGGTTATTGTATAATTTCTGAGGACAGATGCATTTCATGCAACACAAAATAACAAAAATACCAATTATGAATGGAAAACCTTACAGCTGAATGTGTCAATCCAATTCATGTGGAAGAGTAAAGTGTTAGCTCATATTGCTCTTCTGCATGCTGAAAAGTAACATCTCAGATGCTGTAAAGCAGTGCTTTCACAGCAAGGACATCCCCTACGCAGTGACTCTGCAGACAGCTGCATCTGCTTTTGCTATGCTTATGTATCTTCAGACAGCAATTACACTTGATAAAAGACATAGACAAAAATATAAAGATTTCTAAATAAAATGCCTAACGCTAAGGACTGCATCAAGCGAGACAACGGAACACCAGGAAACGCGGATTCTTATTACGCTCCCATGTTTGCAAAATAGGAAAATCTCCTAAGAAACATAGTTGGTATATCAGTGCATTTGCTGCTTGCATGAGGCTTTGATTCGGGTTTTTTAGGTACCTGCAGCTTGTTTTTTGACAGCGCCCTTGTTTTGTTTACAGCACATTGCTGGGATACTCCCTTTGATTCAGCCTGACACACGTGACACTCCGCCAGCTTCTGTTCTGCAGTGCTGCTGCTGCTGCTGCTGCTGCACTAAAAATAGCGCTGGCTTGCTTTGGCTCCACATCTAATTTATGGAAACTCACAGAAAAGAAGGCCCCTGTTAGTGGGTGAGCGACGTACGATTCTGCAGCTTGTGCTGTTAATCTCACTTGGCCTCCTGAAATGCATCACTGAAAATTTAAAATTTAAGCCTGCAGTTAATGGTGGTTAGAGGGAAAGAAGATAATGCTTAATATGTTTCATTTATCTTTAAGGTGGTTTAATAGTAATGTAACTGAAAATGCAGAACAGTTGGACTACGTTATGTAAAAATGCCTACCATTTATAATAGAAATTTATAAAGGGCTACCAGTGCCCACACTTATTTAGCAAAAGTGCCGTAAGGGTTTTCTTAATTATTTTACAAATTAGAGTAAAATTACAAACCTCCTGTTTGCTATACCAGCTTTCAGATGTTCTAGATAAACTTTGTGGCATAAAACTCATCATATAACTACGTCCTTCAAGAAATACTGATTTTACAAACTTTGCCACAAAACCCCACTCTGTGTGAAACAGTATTTTGCATGCATACCTGAACACAAATCCAACATATATCTTCCTCTCAAAAAAATCAAAGTTTACGTTAAAATTCAAATGCCAAAGTGAGTTCAAGTAAGTGGTTATTTTTCTTTCTACAAAAGAAGGGGTTATAATTTTCTAAAGTGGAATTTTTCAGATATTCATTTGTAGCACCACGTCAAGGAGTGTCACTGGTTGAGCTGGAGCTAGTTTCAAGTAAACACTGAATCAGAAACATGGATGGCGTAAGTCTGGTATCCGTATTAATGCACTATTTGTTTAATGGCTTAAATCTGCAAAGACAGAACACTGAAGTAAGGAATAAAAATTCCAAAACTGAAAAGGAAGGCCTGTTTTTCTTTAAAAGTTTTTAGGGTGAGTAATGAAGATAAGGAAATTTGGATTCAGATCTTATTTCAGATACGAACTTTTAAGTTAAGGATACTTAAGGAGGCAATCAGCAGCTTAAGCAGAGAGAGATTTCAAGGTTTTAAAAGCAGTGAATAAACTGGCTGGCTTTGTCCAGAAAGGCTCCCTGCATAAATTTAGCAGTCTGTTTGCAAGCTATCAATTTAAGGATTGGTATCTAAACTGTTATCCAAGTAGGGACATTACTTAGCAACTACCACAGCTAAAAAGGAATTTTCATAAGTCTCAAGAGAGGTTATGATTTATTGACCAAAAAACTCCAACAAAATCCCGAAACCAGTTCAGGCTGGCTACAGTTAGCTGCTTATGAGTTACATGACTAAGTAATGGTCACAGTGAGTCTATATCAACCTAATTACACAAAAAATACTGTGTTGTGTTACCATTAAAAGCTCTTTAATTGAACAGACAATTATTAATTTCAATACTTCTTTTAGGCAAGCCCTTTTTTTACATCCCGCCATGGGGAAAAAATAAGGACAAACAAAACCCTGTTGCATGTATACGCATTCAGAAAAAGGGTATAGTCTAAGAGAAGAATGAAAAATAGCAGCTCTGCAGCAGGGCTTTTGTACGCAACTGTGCGTGATGGAGAGGGAGAGGAAGGGAGCGAGGAAACGGTATGATTTATTGCTCGCAGGAGTGTCATTTTCCTTTCTACCCTCACTGTTCAATTATTTTATTTTCAAGGAGTTCAAACCAGAGTTTTAAAAGCCTCTTTCTGTATCTGGGCCATATAAACATGAAATTCTGTTTACATTCTTAATTATAAACATGTATTGAAAATCCCTGGTCTATCTCCAACCCCAAATCAGTCTGATAGCATTCAAATCAATGTTTATAGTCTGGCACTTGTTGCCTTTGCAGCCTCAGCTCTGTGCCTCCATGCTGCCGAAAGAAGCATGAAGCATAAAGTCCCACAGCCTTGCACTGTAATTGCTAGAAAGCAAAAGAGAGATGGAGTGTAGATCTAAGGTCTTAAGCTTAGGAGAGGAGACAGAGCAGAGGCAGCCATCCCTTTAAACATCTCACACTCCGCTCTGTTCCTCTCTCCTATCAGTGCTAGGATAACAGTATGTGAATACAAAGCTCGGCCCTGCCTTAATATAATTTGGAACATTACATAAGTGCTTGATAAACAAAGCAGGCAGCTAGAAATGAGATAACCTAGCCATGTGTATATTCAGCTGACTACTTATTTAGATTCCCAGCTAGTATGCTGCGACTGTGATACAGGGAAAGAAAATGGCTGTAAATACCAGCCTCTAAAGGCATTCTTGGTTCTTTTAGGACACCTCAGTTTTTAACACCATATGCAGGATAAACACGTCAACATTTTAAATATGGCCAGATTACATGTTTTATTTCCTTTTTCCTCCCCTATTTCGGCAGAGCAAAATGGTTGGCAATACAGAAAGCATTTCAAAACCATTCTTCTACCCACCCATAGCTACACGGGATAGGTCACATTTTAGCATGCACCTTTAAAAATGTACTACAAACTAAATGATACTTCTCAGCTTTGCAAAGTTAATTCTAGATAACAATTATGATGGAAGTTGCCAGACGCATTATCTAAATGTCCCACTGCACAAAATAAATGTACAATGTCATGGAAGATCCCAGGAAAAAACCTGACACAACGTCTAATGTACACCTTTCCTGGGCAGGTGAGGAACATTTGAAACAATGTTAATTGCATCTATTGTCTTATTTCTGAATGAAAATAAAAAGCATGAAGCTGTGAAAATAAAAGCATGAAAGCAAACTGACCTAGCTTCCAATTATCAAACATAGTATGTTTCTAGTCAATTAAAAAACAACTTTTAAAAAAGTTTACAAATATCTTAAAACAAAAGCAAGCTGCTCCAGAACAGCAGCTATCAAAGCCAGG
>NW_010329883.1:51989-54440 GCF_000700745.2 Antrostomus carolinensis
GAAAGAGAGAATGCATGAGAACTGCTGATAAAAAAAACCCCAAACAAAATGAAACAAACCAAGAACCCCAAATGAGAGTTTAAATATAAGCTACACTTCTAGAAACGCTATCTTAGCTGTACTAAAAATATACATCAAAATGCCCACTACTGCTATCTGAAGCTCCCTTCTGTTGGGCCCTCTTCCTTTAGAGCAAACAAAGTCGTTGTAATAGCTAGCTTTCCTCCAACTTCCCTTGTGAACAAGATCCGCTGGTGGATGTAAGCGGTCAACCACTGCCACCAGTTCTACGAGCTTCCACATTTCTCTAATCCTATTCATTGTCTTGCCTTACTATATTTCTCAGTGGTTTAACAGCACATGCCAGCATTTTCCATAATTTCACAGAGGGTGGCTGTTACTTCTCACCCATCACCATCTCAGGTCAGACAAGAGACATCATCCAAAAGTTACACATTCCTTGCAAAATCCAGAAGAAAAGGACAATCCTGATCTTTTATATTCAATATGATTGGATTTGTACTTTCTCAAATATTACAACTTCTTTAGAACCACAAACAATTTTTGTCTGCCCTACACTAAAAAAAAGGGAAGCACATTCTCGCAGCTGCCACATGAAGCAGTATTTCTCATGGAGAAGTTTTCAGGGAATTTTTTTTTTTTCCCCAGGAAAAAAAATCTGAGTATCTTGTAGCTACAAAACATGCCCTGTGGCCATCTAGTCATCTGCTATAGAGTTTGGGTTGATGAAGCAAAGGGATACAGAGGCGTATTCAACCACTTCCCTCCTTCAGGACCAGAGGAAGGCTTTTTCAACCACAATTTTGTGCCTAAGTTTATCTCGGGCTCAAGCATGGAGAGAAACAGAGACCAAATCTATCTATGCATGCAATTTTAAAGGCTTGCCATTGGTCACCTAATCACTTGCACCAAGATGGGTGAAGGATTTTTTGAAATTTCCTCAACTGAGAGAATGTAATTTTTTACTGCAACTTTAGGATTGAGTGGCAGGGTCCAGTTCTGCCAGAGGACGAGGGATCCCTCCTCAGAACTAAAACATCTGGCGGCAGCTACCACTACCACCTTGAAATGCGGTCAAGACACTGGTTGCAACAGCACATGGCCAGGCACGCCTGAGGACTTTAATTTCTGCACAAGGTGCAGTCCGTCTGAAGTCTCCTACCACATTCACATGTTGTTAAGAAGTAAAATAAAAGAAATTCAGTGCAGCATGCATGGTGTAGTGTATCATGCTGTAAGATTAAAATAAGACATGGCATACTTCTGAATTACACTCATCTTGGTTGGTGCATAAAGAGCTATTGTGTAATTCAAATATATTACCAATTGAGCTACACCTTTTAGCCCTCAGAATTTATTCTAGTAAAATTACCTTTAGATTTCCAGAAATACGTCTGTTTAGGAGGACTAGCTGCCACATATGCACAGATGAGCCAGTACATGGGCAGTGCCTCCTAATACCAGCTGGAAAATCCACAGAAAAAATAGCAAGGATGGTTGAAAATCTGGTGACAACTCTGGAACTGCTCAAACACGAACCTTAAATACAGACATGATTTATGCTGAGACTACTCACTGTGTGACAAAGAAAACAGCATAAGCCTCACCAGTGGAAAACAAGTTTACGTTAGGAGTTGTTATTATTATTTATTGCTTTCCTTCCCAGTTCTATTACATCACAGTTAAAATATGTAGATCTTTTTCTAGCAGTTTTCAACTACCAACCAAAGCAACTGGAAGAAAAGACTTATTTTAGGACGATGAAGTATTATACAGCACTGAACCCTACACTGTTTGTGTTCTTACATCATAATGGATTCCCCTGTAAAAATCAAAGCCACTCAAAAGAGATTTCTAAAAGGTCAGCTCAAGCAATGGGCCTAACAAAAAAAAGTAAAGAACATTGAGCTAGCTTAAAAAAGGGTATTTTTGAACTACAAAGCAAAGAAAATAATTTGTGCTTTTAACGATAGGCTTTTCAATTCTTGCGAAAAGTCTCTTTTCTTTCTGAAAGTCCTCTCTTCTCTAACTGCAAGATTCTGCAGCACTGTCTGCAGTAGATGGGGCAAACAGCCAGACACAGAGTGAGTGGCTGCACTGGCTGCATGAAGAAAGATTGCAAAGGGGCTGCTCCACTACCAAAAATACAAGAAGTCCCCACCACAGCTTGCGGGTGGGGAGATTATCGAGTATGTTTCTCTGAGGCCTTGTCTGCAGTAGAATGAGCCTTGCTGGAAAACCCTCTTAGGAAGAGCCCTTGTATCAATGCAGCCATATTGATTAGGGTGTGACAACTCCATGCTCCTCTTCCAACACAACCTTAGAGAAAAAGCCAAGCCTTTCTGTAAGGCACAGTCCATCCAAGTCTATTGCTTAGCATGCCTAAAATGGACAGATGGCAGATGAAATTGTAATATAATTAATCAGCAG
>NW_010329883.1:54459-76810 GCF_000700745.2 Antrostomus carolinensis
AGCAGAAAGTCCTACTACAGAAGGACATTCCTTTCAAACACTGCCTACCTGCACTGTATTTATTAAGAGAAGAGATGCCTTCCTGTTATCTATTCCAAATGCAATAACCATGGATTATATTATGTTATCCATTTTAGGGACAGATTATTGCATCTAATAATTCAGAGCCCTGAATGGTCACTTTCTCCCTAGGCTGCTGGATCACTGGAAATACAGAGCAAAACAGCCCCTGCATGAACTCTTCCAAGAGATATGGTGGTTATACTGATCTGCTGCCTTCACTGATGCTTCTAAAATGCGGCCTGAACTACCTAGTGGGTAGCCTTTGAAGACCATATTCTTTGAGTTAAACATGCCTGGGGGCCTTTCTAATCATCTAGCTTGGCTCCTCTCAAGCATCCTCCGCAGAAGATGCTCTTTCTATTAAAAGGAACAAAGACTGGCTAACTTTAGCTGGTTGTATTATGTTTGTTTCACATAGTCTAAAGCAAACAACCTTCAAAGTCATTACTGGAAAATATCTACATTGTCCCCGACAGTCCTATAAGCACTAACATTAGTCATAGACTTACCATGTTTAAAAGCTCTTTGGTGTACGTATTTCACAATGAACAACTCAGATTTTGTCTACACTTGGCACACAGTAAAAACACATTCACTACTGAACACAGTTTTACTGTTAGTATAGATAGGGAAAATGGTACTTAATGATGTTTGAATTGGTCACAAGTTTACACAGTGGTCCTTATGCACATTAAAGACAAAACTGTTGGCTATCCTTTTTCCAACACAGTGTATTTTCCCAGTGTGGAAAAAAAGTTGAGCTGGTTAGGCAAAAATGTTCCTCAATAATTTTCTAATTTTTCCCCTCCTGTTTAGGGGATCTTGCAACAACTTGTGCATCACAGATTAGGTAAACTAGCTGTGGTGGTCAACTTGTGTCTTTCATTCAAATGTGAATACTACTCTAAAAACCTGAAAACATTTGCAATATTAAACAAAATTAAAAATATTTAAATTATAAAGTGGAACTAAGATTTTGGATATAATCATTTTACTTTCACTAAATCTGATTATTAGGATTCATATCCCAGTTCTTACAAACTTATAATTTGGTCTCATCTAAAGCTGTAGTAAAACAGAGCAAAGTTAATTTGATGTGCTGTACAAAGAGAACTGAGAAAGACCAGACCTGTATCTGTACCACACCAAACACTTTCCAGGAAGTAATGAAGATGGACTGATACTTTCTAGACAGAATAATGATGTCTTTGGCAAAAAGCAGCACTAACAATTATTTCACAGCAATCAGAAAGACAGAATCACAGAATTCCTTAGACTGGAAAAGACCTTTAAGATCATTGAGTCAAATCATTAACCTAACACTGACAAGTCCCTGACTAAACCATGTCCCTCAGCACTATGTGTAGACAACTCAAATACTTTCAGGGATAGGGACTCCACCACTGGCCTGGGCAACCCATTCTAATGCCTGAGAACCCTTTCAGTAAAGAAATTATTCTTAATATCCAATTTAAACTTCCCTTGGTACAACTTGAGGCCATTTCCTCTTGGCCTATCACTTGTTACTTGGTTGAGCAGATCGACCCTTCTTTCAGGTAGCTGTAGACAGTGATAAAGTCTCCCCTCAGCCTCCTTTTCTCCAGGCTAAACAACCCCAGTTCTCTCAGCTGCTCCTCATAAGACTTGTGAAGAGAAACGAATACATATGATTGCATTGTACTGAAAAAGCCTGTGACTCCTCCACAATAACCTTTAATATCAAACACCAGAACAGCTTTTATAAGGTCTTAAGGAAGGAACTGCTCATCCCCCCCCCCTCCCCCCCCAATTTTTTTTCCTCCACAGATAGGTAAACTGAAAACATGGATAAAGTACCCCAAGGCCAAACCAGGTAATGCATTCTTGAGTAAAGCTACATCTCAAAGCTTTCTCCTGTTCTAGTTTGCCCTTTCACTTCCCCCATGTAAATAAGGAAGACAAAAGTCATAAGAAACTGAAATAATGCATAACAGATACCAAAAATCAGCATGATACATGATTACAGCCTGCTGTGAGCAGCTCACAAATTGAGGAGAATTCAAACAATAGCACATGTTCTGTGATTTGGACATTGAGAATTCCCTTGACTTCTATTCCTATGAGCAAACTATTGAGAAACACTGACATTTGGGCAATAAAAAAAACACACCAAAAGAACACTGATTTCCCAATACAACTACCATGGTAGTTTTCCTAGCTGTAAACTGATTCCTCCTCTCCATCTCCACTGCTGATTTGTCACAGCTTCTTCAGCCAGTGCTGACAACAGGCCATTCACATCACTGTGCATTGTACTGCACAGTTTCAGACTGATCCTTAGAAAGGCATCTAACTGTATCTCAAACTATCAACAAGGAAAATACAAAGCAACATGCCATGATTTCTGAAAGAGAGAGAGAGGGTGGGGGAGAAAAAAAGAGGAGGAATGCTTTCATTTTTTTCCCATTCTTCAAATAGAACAGAATAATACAAATAGAATAGCCAGAAGATGCCCAAACCTGTATAATTTCACTAAATGGGCTTACCAACAAACCTGCTCTAAAACCGACAATCAAGTAAGATCAGTGAAAAAACAGCTTCCATACTGTTTTACCTTACTGTAATCAGACAACTTACACCACCAGAACAAAAATCAGCCTTGAGCTTTGTGAACAGAATACAATGCAACATAAGCACAGCCATTCTAAGAAACCAAAGCCAATTTACCTCTAATTCAGTCTTGCACAAGAACAGAGTCATGCAGTGTCCTGGAAGGATTTTTGTTTTTAAATTGGAGAAACACTGCTGCCTGCGATATTCTAGGAAAACACATTGTACTGGACCATCATACTTTGTTTCAAAGTCTGCAGAACGTCTCTGGCATTTTCTGACAACAGTATGAAGCTGCAGGTTTGGCTCTCTATCACATCTCAGCATATTCCTCTGAAAGCCATCACCTCCAAATAATCCATTAAATATTTATGAGTTGGAGACTGAACAGTGCCTCGGGGAGGGAATGGTACAGGGGAAGTGACACAGGGGACTGGAAGACAAGATGAGGGACTAAGAGGCAGAGCCCCATTTAGTGCAGCAGCTAGGCAAGGGGGAGGAAGGAAAGCAGCTTATTTTCAGAGCCCCCTTACCTTCTCAAGTTGGTAGCAGATCTGGAAGTCAGGAGTCTGGGGATAAATATTCTGTATTACCTGCACATGCACTGTTGCTCACACAACTGTATATATGAAAAAATATGAAATTTTCAGTGCAGAAAATTGTAACTGGTAAGTCACTTGTGGCTCAGAGCACCAGACAAGGTATGCAGATGAGTGAGTCACAGATCTGAATGGATACCTTCACCTGTATTAGATTTAACCCAGAGGAGAGATGCTTTGAGAAAGGTCTTGAGTTTAAACACATGAGCAGCTCCAGGGAAGTAATGCAAAATCCAACATGGTGCCCCATCATGGATAAAAGACAATGAAACAGCCATGAATGAAGGGAAACACCTCTTCTGCATGGCCAGTCACCCCTGTCCTGCTGCACAGTGTCTGCTGTCACATTCCCTGTTGCTCAAAATCTTCCACTGTTGATGGGAAGTATTTTTGTTCCTGTTACTAAGTGTGTTGAAGGTTAATGTAATTCCATATATTTTCTTTCCTTCACACTCCTTATTGGCCTCTAGCATGTAACAAACAGAAGATTAATTTCAATGCCCTCTTCTGCTTTCACTCTGAGAAACAATTAGGATTTAATTATTTCACCTCTTTGCAAGAGAGAAGTAAATAAGGAGTCCTCACATTCCTCAGAAATGAGCTCAAGTGCTTCATCCAACTGGGCACTTCAGGATTTAAGAATTTCAGCTGAGTCTATATAAGTGGAGAAGAAATGCTCCTTTTAATTGAAAAGGTAGTTTGTTACAGAAAATGATTATTTCACACTAAAATAAATACTTAAAATTATTATGGTTCTAGGAAGCTTGTTTCCTGAAATCAGGTTCCACTTGTTACTTTACTTCAGCAAGGCTGTAATCACCTGAGAAGCAGACATGTTTTCTACCTACTTTTAAACTATATAAAAGCAGAAATGCATATAAAACTTAATATTTGATCTGTCAAGAGTTTGAATATTTATGTACACTGCACAACATTTCGGAATCTCCTGAATACTTTATTGGGAATTTCTGATGGATTCTTTTCACTTGAGAATCATGAAGCAAGAATGGATTTAGGAAAATCCCTATTGGATTTATGTCTGAGTCCTATCAGAAAGCAGAACCATTTCAAAATGCATGAAGTACTGATTGTACTCCTGAAGTTGGTCTAAAATGAAAAGAAGTCTTTTCCTTTCCTTCCTCCCTTTTTTAACCTAAACTCAATTTTGTGGTTCCTCTGGAAACAGTGCCCTCTCTGTCATGCATGCCCAGATCTAGCACTTATCAAGCAAATTGCTACATATGATGCTGGCTTCCTTCATCACAAGGTGTGAGGAAGGAGCCACATGTCCAGATACAATGGAATTGCCACAATAAGAATTACGTGGAAAGCAGACTCCTATCAATATATCTCTACAGACAAATGAAAAGAGGCCCCAACTGTGTTATGAACAATAGAAAAATATAATTGCATTACACAATACAAATATTAAGGTAATTCCAAAGTTGGGTCAGATGGGTCTGATAACGGTCTGTTCCCCAGTAGGATGCAGTAACAAAATCATATGTAAGAACTTCTTCAATGTATAAATGCAAAGCCTTTAGTTCACTGAAAAAAGCTACCATGCTCTCTGGTCTTAACAGATACATGATAATTTCTGAATGAACATCCCTGCATTCTGCCTATGCAGATTTCATAAAATAGAAAAGTATGAAATTATTTTAAAAAAAAGTCAAAGGAGGCTTGGGAATAGTAGATAGAATAAGCCCACTTTACATATCCAAGTCGATAGGTGAATATCACTGTGTCTGACCAAGCTGACACATTGCCTACCTACCTCAAGAGGCCAGAGGCCCATATCATAGCAAATGGTCAATCTAAGAAGAATAAAACAATGAACAAGCAAAACAGAGTAAAACAAATAAATTAATCTGCAGATTCTATTAGTAAGTGGAGAAAAGAAAGGGAAATATGTCAGCCAACAAAAAGAGAGAGAGCTGTAATTTAGATCAAGACCACAAGTCAGTCAGAGGTCTGTGTACTGGAACAGAGGAAAAAAGACAATGCAAATAAAATCCAAACATGCTGGATTGTACTCTGAAGACCTCCAGACAGTGTTGCTAAAACTGCTGCACATGCATAAGATGAAAAAGCTCCAGAAAATAAGCAGCTTTTACATTGAAATCTCTCCAAAACAGTGTGATAGCAAGATGTGCCTCTGTCTCCATTTTAAGAGATAAAACTGATAAAAGATCAGCAATTCCTAATGTGCCAAGGGTTGGAGAAAGCAAGTAAGTGCTCTGAAGAAGTCACCATCTCTTCCGTTAGTTTTCAAGGACTTCTATCAAGGTACAGGAAATACTGAGTGCTGTGCCCACAGAGCACTGTTCTTGCCCATCTTTTTTGCAGTGGGCTTATGCACTGTTTTTGGGCAAAGAGGACAGTAAAGCACCTGTTAAAAGAGAAACTCTCCCCAGTGCTCTGAGATCCACAGAAAAAGACAACTACTAGCAATCTTACTAGAGGCAGAATGAAACTGGGACTTTTCACTTGAAGAGCCTTTTCAATTTTTTCTCCAGAAAAAAGTGCATTGTGCTCCTACCCTACTCATGCAGAAGATACTCATCTTCTGGAACAACAAGGCTAGATGAGATGAAGAAACCAGTCTTGCCTGTGGAGGAAGACACTTGTTTTAAGCTCACTGCACAGGCTGAGGAGTTCAGAAGATAAAATGTTTTGGAACTTTCCTTCAATTACTTCCTTCTTAAAGAAATTCACAGAATGTCTACAGAATATTATTTTTTGCTGAAATTTTTTTCCTTGTTGTTAAAGGTATTTCTTTCTATATTTCAGTTTTTGTGGTCTTCTCCTTTGGATTTGTGATAACATCACAATAATGATACTAATCTAGTTTACTGTAACTGCCTTTTAGCCAGACTTGCTGATTCCTTGCAATGTAGCCGTGTATTTACTCATATTTCTGAACATTCACCTGTGCTGTGCTCTTCTTATGGTGTGGAAATAGAAGATTTCCCTAGCAAAGTTTTTCCTTGTTTTTTTCAGAAACCTATGTGGTGGTGGTTTTTTTCCCCTCCATATCCATTCTGCTTATTTCTATCAGAACATTGCACAGTCTTACACATTTAACAATATGCCTTCACTAAACAGACCTAAGAGACTATTAGCAACACACATAAAAGACTACTAGCAAGGTTATGTGTTGGTCCAGTGCTTTAAGACTCTGCATTCCTAAAAAATACTTACTGCTTTGTTATTTTTGCCTTATTTGTAAACACTGTATTTATTATCTTTGCCCACCTACAATCTTCTATTTCTTCTTCTTTTCATCCTCTACATATTGTATATTATGATGAGCTCTCTGTCAGAAGTACAAATGGTGTATTTGTAAGTAAGTTAACCAATTTCTATGAATAAACTTTAATAGAGGTCTCACCTTTGCATTTTTACATAACATAATTTGTTGATTATTACTTTTGAAGTACTATCAGGTCAAAAACCTAAACTTTTGCCTGTGTTGGCTGGCACTGATGGGAAGCAAGGTATACTCTGCACTCTCTCTGCACCACAATCTCCTCTGAAGAACGTCTTGCCTTGACGTGAGACCCTATGAACATGAGCTGCCTACGAACTACAGAGGAAAGAGGTGAGTAACCAGTGCATAACACAAGTTAAAGCAAAAAAAACTCCAGCAAAACAAGACTTCCATCTAGTTCTTCACAGAAAATGCAACTGGGAGGAAACTAGTGATTACATTTGACTTTTGTTTTTTTTTAAACAATAGTAACAATGCTGATATAATGAACTATAGTTTATTGTGATTACTTCATACTTGGGCTTGCCAGTGCTGTACGATGTAGCAAAATGTTTGTTCACTGGAATTTGTCTTTTTAGAGAAAAGCTTTTCAAAGCAGACTCCAGTACGTTCATGGAGAAAATCTAGTGTATGGCAAACTTGCCAGAAAAAAGGTTTCTAAGACCCTGACAATATAAAGTAATAGGCCCATAAACTCAACAAAGATAAAAGTCATTCTGGTTAAAGAAGTTGTTTTACCAGCAGACCTTACTTCTACATTCCCTAAACAGAATAAACCCTAGTGGCAATAGTGTTCTTTAACACTCTACTGCTCTTTAACAAACTATTTTTTAACAATTGCTATAGTAGTGTTGGCAACTGCAGTTCTAACACAGTTGTGCCAGTAAATACGTGCAGGCCAAGAAATTACACCCATGCTTATCATTAAATTTCTTCACAAAGTGTCTAGAAAGAAACTTAAAAGACAGTAATTATCCAAAATCTGTAACATCAGACTTTCAGGATGCTAATGTCCAGAATGCAGATCTTCCCAGCCTCAAACACATTCTTCTAAACCAGAAGAAAGGTATGGAAACCTCTTTTACAGATACAAAAAAAGGGAAGGAGGCAAAACCAGGGAGTCAAAAAATGTATCAGCAGGCTTTGGTCAGAAAAATGTACTTAAATGTTATTTGGATATTCATTCCAATTCCTTTACTGTAATAAAGTACCTAAAAAACAACAATACACCCCCAATCTTCCCTGCAATGTTCATGAAAGGAGAATAAAACTGAAAACTGTTCTCAGAAAACCCATACAACTGATTACAAGATTCACCTTCTCCTGCATTAGCAGTTAAGTATGATAACTGCTTAAGATCATCTCTCTCTTTTGATTACGAACAGAGGAATTGTCAGGGGAGTAGTAAAATGAAGAAATTAATTTTTGAACCAATTCTAGAACAAAGGAACTTCTGGAAATTTTTTTCTGGAAAACAATTATTTAGTCTGTCCATTACACAGGAAGTCTACTGATACATTTTACACGTATTTTCCACTGCTTAATTTAGACTGAAATTAAAATTTGTATAAAAACTCACCATTATAACAAACATTTCTAATTAAATCATAATGAGTAGTTTTACAATAGACACAACTGAAACAGTTTCTCTAAAGTCAAATAAACTTTTAAAAAATTCTGTCAGCATCATTGTTGTCCTGTACTAAGTGAACAAAATTAGCTTTAACTTAATTATGAGAAGTAAGCTGCTCAGTTTCCCAGTCTCCCTTACCTTAAAATTGGGATTACAACCAAACTGACAAATACCATGACTCTATTTTGGTTTAGTCTGAGGTGTAAAATTTCTTTTTCAAGCACAGGGGCTTAGCCTTTGTATTTTTCCAACACAGCAAAAACCGTATTTTATTTTCTTATTTCTTAACTTCTACATTCCATCATCTTTCTTTTTTCAAATCTGTTGGTGCAGTATTAATTTAGAAAAACACCACCACCCAAACCCTGGCTTCTTGTAGATCCTAACATAAACAAGGCTGTGTACATATATTAGCACAGGGGAGGCCATGTATGCAGAGTCTGGCCAGTGAGTAGTTCCTTAAGGAAGAAATACGACTCTTGGTCTTTCATTTATCCTTTGGTGTGAAAGTGTCTACCTGAAAAAAGAAACGCTGACCATCTCTGAGTGAAAAAATGTATGAGGTATTTAAGGAAAGTAAAACCCCAATTGTAAGTAATTTGACAGTATCCCATAGAACCTGCCATTAAATTTCCAGTGCTCTTATTTCTTTTTTAAGCATCCAATTTATAGCTATTATAATTATACAGCTGTATTACATGAAATTTATTATGTAAACAAGTGTTTCACAGTAGGTTAGGTTTAAGGCAACAGAATATGGAAAACAATTTTCTCTAGAGCATGGTAAAAAATAAAATCCCACAGAAAAAAAATAGAATACATTTGTGTTACATAATGATAAGCTTATTAATAGGCCAATATATTCTTTAACCAACTAACTTCTTCCACAGAGAACATGCACACACTCGTCAAAGAATTTTCAATGAACAGATTGAATTAAATTCTTTATCAATCAACATAAGCTGGAGAACTAGAGTAAATACAAGTGACTCTTAATGTTCCCTGCAATATAATGAAGCTGGCTTTGGTCATAGTTTACTCTTTCTCCCACGCATACACTGGAAGAGTCCTGAAGCAAGAACAGCATATAAATAACAACAGAACTCACAGAATGACCTACAATTTCCTTCTGACATCTACTCATATATCATGCATGCAGATTCTAGATAATCAACATCTTCGGTTTTATTTCATTTGAAGAAGTTTTTGGATACTGATGCTGAGCAATTATTCACAATTAGGACTTCTGGAGTTAAACTGTATCAGCATGATTACTATAAGCAATGCTTAGTTTTACTCTGACTTGACAGTAGGGAATACACAGGTTTTTAAGGTTCTCTTTATTGGCAGTTATCTGTACTCTAGATAGACATCACTTTCAAGGCCTGCTTTTTAACCTTGTTATTTTACATTAATATGTTCTAAAAAGGCCTCACATTATTTGTAATACACAAAATTCAAACAAAATGTCCTTCAATGAAGTCGAAGTCCTATGGACAAGCCTTTTCTTTCCCCTACTCAATATCCCAGGTTCTGGCCATTTTCACCAGTCACACTGCCCACTGTGCCAGTTCACTGACTCAGCCTTATACCAGTACCTATTCACTTCTGTCCTCACTGCTATGATATAAAATAAACACAGCCTTTCCTCTTTAATCAGAAGTGCAACAGAATGCTCTTTCTTTGTTTTAAAGGATATTAACAACTTAAGAGCATATATATTGAGGGTGATGCTAAGCGTCTTGACTCTTTAGCAGGCTTTTGCTCAGGCTTGAAAAGTGTTTGACGTTTATATTGCAAATACAATTGCAAAAGCCTCTGAAAGTCTGCAGTTTACCTCTGCAGAAGGAATACGGAAAAGCGTATCTCCAAATTAAATATAGGATACTAACTCAGGAAACTAAATGCAGGCAAGCTCAGCTGATGGACCTACTGTCAATCCTCTAATTCGCTCAATGGATTGTCTTTCCAAATGGGGCTGAGTTGCTGTGTTAGATTAACATGTCCCACACCTACTATTACAACATGTGTGCAAACAGTTGGGGAAAAAATTTTAAAAATCATCAGCCATTCAGGAAAAACCAAAAAATATTGTTGACTGTGGAGGAAAGAACTCTTTCCGCAGCAGCTTTGCTGTATTTTTCAAAGGAAAGTAGGAATATTTAATAAAACAAACAGTCAAAAGTGTACTTTCATGCATTTATCCTAACTTTGCTTGGTCTTTACACTTAATTACTACCTTAAATTGAAGTTAAGGAGTATTTTATGTCCTTCTGCCTTACATTTTCAACCTTTTTGCTTGTCCTAAATCTCCTGAAAACAGAAAATCACGCACACAGAAATGTGTGGGAAAATGTATAGTTTAATTTTATGTTTGACCAGCCCATCTAGGGCTGCTTAAAGGCTTCTCCAATAGTAACTAGTTAATAAGAAAAAAATATTTGTCATATTAATTTTTAAAAGACAGAGGGAGTGCTGTGTTTATAAACTATTTTCCATCTTATTTTTTAATTGAGAAATATTATTGTCTTCTCTATGTGAACTGAAGTGGCTAAAAGAGGTGGGTACATGCCCGTATGTCATACTGGCTATTTGCAAATGGTATTTTCATCCCACTACTTCCTCCAAACTGAAAATACAATGGCATTTTGGGGGTTTCTACAGCTGGTGCTTCTTCCATATTTTTGTACTTCTAACTACTGGTACATCATGGTCACATTTTGATTATCAAAATTAAGATAGAATTGGTTAAGTCTAATGATTTTTTTTAATAAGTGAGGGCAAAAAGGGGAACAACAACAACAACAACAAAATTACAGCAACAGATTAAAAGGTTATTTCAGAGAATTCCCAGTGCATATTTTAAGAAACCACAGTTCTGCCTCTCAAGACTGTGGTCTACTAGAGTAAACAGTGAAAAATTTAAGCGTTACACACTGCACAATGACTTTTGTCCTATCTGGCAACCACCTCTGTTTAGAAGACTCATCAGTAAGGCCAAAGTAATTACTCTATAATTATAATCCCTCTCTTTTTTTCTATCATTAAACAACAATTTACTGGTTGGTTAAGGTTTATAGTGTAAATCAGGTAAGTGGAGGAAATCTGTTAATGAATTAACCAAATAAAATTTGTTTCTAACTTATTTAATGAATTTTTAAGGTTTGAAAGTGATACTGCACGAGCTTTTAACAAAAAAAATTAAGAAACTTCGTCATCACATTGAGTTGTTTATAAATGAACCAAATCAGAATTTTAGATGGAAGAAAATAATATTATTATAGTTCTCCCTTATCACCATCAAAAAGTTAGTTACATGAGGAATGAAACATTTATAACCAATACTTTCCTAATTTTTTAAAGTTAAAAGTATTTGTCCTATATTTAATAAGCATTTACCAAGTTTAAAAAGAATCACTACTTTAAAAAATAATATTCTATAGCTTATAATCAGTATGTTTACCTTAATTTATCATACATACATCCACCTTTACTTCACCATCCATTATGATGAAAGAAATTTTATTAAGGACAAAAATCAAAGATGAAAGAGGGTTCTAAGTTGTTCCACACCTTCTGGCAATAAAAAGCATGTATCAAATATGAATCTGGAGGCACAGTCATACTATGTTACATATGAAAAGAAATGTTACCACCATGTGTAAAGGACTTCAAAAAGGTTTAGACCGCAATTCTTTGATCAGTATGCAAGACAACTTCCCTCCTCCTCCCTACTCCTTGAGCTCCCCTACTCCTTCCCACTCTCCCTCTGCTCCCTTCCTTTCCACAACAAAAACATGATTTCAGAAGCTGTATATTCATGGGTCTGCTTCCCTTTCAATGAGCCGCCTTACTTTCTCAGGCACACACAAAGAAATACCAAGGTGTCCTCAAAGTACACAGCTAACAGAGAAAGCACAAACAGGACTTTGCAAACCCAAGGCTGGACATGTCATGCTCCAAGATGGATGTCTGCACAAAGCCAACTGACTGTCTTGCCTCTCAATTTCTGTTTTGTCTACGCAGGCATAATGGTCCTAACAAGAACCAAGTCTGGCACTGAGATTGTTAGCATGCAGATGGCATGTTTCGGAGCAACAGGAGACCAAAATCTTTCCTAACACAGAGATGGTGGTGTGTCATACACTGCAGCACTCCCAGGTGGTTTGACAAAGCCAGCAGATTTAAAGAAAATAATTTTGGGGTTTGTGTCAAATGATGTTTCTCCAGGGGCAAAATGAAAGACAAAGTTCCTTGAGATTTTTTCCCTAGGTGGTGCAGATACTCTTGATTATTGATCTTTGTTACCTGTCAGTTTAAACATAGATTGCTAGATTAATGATTTCACAGATAATGCATTTGTGTAAACCAGAAAAGAGACTCTTATTCAACAGAAACTGCGTTTGCATTTTCTGTTGCAGTTTTGTCATGCTATATGCAAGCACACCAGGTCAGATTCTTTTGTCCTCTTGTTGGTCATCTTCCTGGAGAACACAAATGATGAAGAAGCTGTTCTTGATAAAGAACAAGTGTGCTATGGGGCTCCAGCTTTGGAGGGTCTCTGTTTTCTGGGTGACTTTCAGTGACCTTTACTACCTAAATTACTGCTACACAGCAGCTACTACGAAGAAACCTGGGACAGGGCCAAGAGCACATAAATCCAACTGAAGGCACCAATTTCATACAACTCCTTTGACAAAGACATTATATGGATATGTAAAAAAAGTCTGATGGGCTGCAATAATCAGCCACAAATCAATACAGCCAATTATCAGTTTTAAGAAAAATATTACGTAGTTTGTAGAATTTTTCAGTACAATTTCAACTCTTCATGTTTCTCCAATATTCTTAAACTAGACATAGCTGAACAGTGTATGGCGATGGGGGGCACAGCAACAAATACACAAAGCAGGGCATAATCTCCCTCTGAGAGTTACATAATCCCTAGATTTAATCCTATATATGGCAGAAATTATAAAACACACAAAAATGCTGACATGACAGAAAGCACCTCCTTCCTACTCTCTAATGATAAGGAGGAAAATAAAAGAAGTAGCAATTCTGCTATTCCATTACCAAAGCTGGGAAAGCTGAAGCCTTACACATTGTCAGAAAAAAAAACAAAAACAACAACAACCCTGCTTGATACCATTGAGGCACCAGGAGTTATTACTGTATATGGCACTTTCAAAGGAGACAGAATTAGGAATTAATAAAGACCTTGGCATCAAAAAGGTTAATACTGAGAACAACAGCATTGCTGCAGGTGGTTTGGGCTGACTGACAACTGGTGTTGGGAGAGCACTGCAGGAAGGACTTAGCTGCCACTGAGTTGATGCAGCCTGTCCATGTCTCTGCGAGAACTTTAGCAGAATCCAATTTGGAGTATGATACAACAAATCTTCTAAGAAAATCCCTAGAAGAAGCAGTATTAAGCAACAAATCACGAAGCCACACTTAGTGAAAGTATATAAATCATACTAACGCTCATATTTATTTACAGTCATGCGTGTAGCCTGTGTACATACCAACATATTGGATTGAAGGGCCACACTAGACAAAAGAAGCAGGTAACACCAAGGCAGGTTTTCTGACCTCAGACTGTAAGAGGGAATTTAGGAATGACTATGTAGTAATTAAACCTCTTCTCTAGGAGAGCACAAGGAAAGTCAGAAATATGCTTGGTTTCAAGAAGTGTGCTGTTGAGAAAAAAACCTATCATCTGTTTTCTCACATCGGGAGTTGAATCTGTGGACAGCCAACACAAAGAACTTTTTTTTTTTTAATTAATTCACCTAATACCAGGATAGATGCCTCAGAAGTTGGCTGAAACCCTTCTCCAAGACAGAACTGCGAAGAAAACTAACTCAAGGTGTGTCTTTTCTATGTATATCATGTATATTAGCTCAAATATAAAATCAATTTTCTTTGGCCAAGCTCACATCCCTTGTGTTTGCTTTCCTGAGAACTTGCATAATTACGTTTTATTAGCCCAGATGTTTGCATAGAGACCAATTTAGGCCTTCACATTTAAGTATATCAGAAGTGCCGTATTTTATCAGGGAAAAAAGACTGATAGACAAACTGGGATAAAATATCGGCTGAAGGCAGAGTTCTCTTAAATCCCTGGTCTACTTCCTGCTGCAAGGAACTCAGTGAGCTGAAGTACAACCCTTACAGCTAGGGACACCCATGCGCACACACACACACAGTTATTTCATATGCGTGCAATGTTACAAAATTCAACTCTGGAACCTTCCAATAAACCTGAAAGTAGTTATTTTTTTTCTCCTAACAATGAGGCCTTGAGCAAACTGTGTGTGACCTAAAAAGATAACTGGATGTTCTGGTTTTGTCTTTTTCTCCCTTTTCGGAAGTACATAGTTCTGCTTGTCTACTCTTCTGATAAAAAACCACCACCTTTTCTCTGACAGTCTCTAAGCACTGTAAATATCCCCTATCAACTAATTTTACTCAATCAACTGAATAACTGAATAACATAACTCGCCTCTTCATCAAAACAATGGATGGACGTCACCTGACTGGGGGTGCCTGATAATCCCCCAGTGACAACTGATGTTCTGTAAAGGTCTTCAACTTCACTGCTGCCTGTGGGCACATGTTAGATCTCCAAACAAAAACAACTTCTTTTTCTGGGATTGTGGCTTTTCTGGGATTGCTAGAGCAGTCACCAATTAGCATGTGGTATGGTTTGCAGTGAAGAGAGGGGGCTTATAATACAGAAACTCTTTCACCAGCAGTAGGGGGAAGTCAACCCACTTACATATATAACATCAAACAGATGGTTACAACCTATAACTCTACCTCATGTTATGCTCTTACTCAAAAAGAAATTTTATACCTCTTCATTGCCAAATAAATTACTTACATTTATCAAGTTTATAAATCAGCTCATATAATCAGCTCATCAGTTCTTTTTCTGTGTCTTTTTTAAAATGAAGGCCATTATACCTGGACCTTTATTTGTTTTGATCTGTTCTACATTCATAGAAGTTTGCTTTACAGTTCCCTTCCATGGACACAATAAAATGTAGGCATTTGATAACTAGTAGGAAGAAACTGAAATATTAAAAAACAGTTGCATTCATCTTATAAGAAACTATTTAGCTTTTAGAAAACCATTCCAGAATTATAAGAAATTTTTAAAGAACATATTTTGGTCTATTATGTACTAGAAAGTTCAATGCCAAGACAGCCTCTTACAGACCTAGAATTTCCTGAATATAAAGTATGTGAATATGGGCATGATCACAGTAGTTCAAAATAAGTTAAAAGTCAACCAAAGCAAGGTATAAGATTGATCATCATAAACAAAATCAACCTGCTGAAATCTACGTAAGTCAAATGAGGATACAACTAAGTGAAATTAACTTTTCAAATTAAATATAATTTTTGAAATTAAACTTGAAATTTAACTTGAAAGAAATATTAAATCAGAAGACAGGGAAAACAACAACCTGCCAGTTTTACTATACCTATCTCAAAGAAATATATGAAGGTCATTACACAAAAGATATGGTTGATGACCATGCAATACTTCCCCTTCCAAGAGTTACACAAATATCTTTGTAGTTAGTGATAAAGAACAATTAAGATCTTTGCTTATGATACATTTACCACTGTCAGACCACAAGGTCTGACCTCCGGCTTGGTAACAGATTCACATTTGTTACAAATATCACATGATGCACCAACATGACACTTCGAAGAACTGTAGATACACGGAGAATCATGTAAGAATATTAAAATAGTCTGACAGGCAGGCCCTCATCCTCACTTCCATGAAGGAACAGTACCGTGGTAATTTAAAAGGGCATTAAAAATCAAAGAAAAACAACTTTCAGAACTCATGTAAACAAAACACTTGCCTTTGTGTCTTTCTACTACCTCTGTTGCCAGAAAAATATTTCTCCCACAGTAATAAAGAAAATTAGGTTAAGTTTTAAAAATACAGAAGCTCTGTACTGTAGCCAAATCAAACTATTTAAAAATACACTATTTGTAACTCATTTAACAGTCAGCAAGTTGGGCTGCTGACTTTATAATTTGCTAATAATGCTTTTCAGTATTTTAAGTCAGCCACTCAACTTGTAATCCAATGATATTTTTAACACATATTGGGATTTTTTTTGTTTTGCCTTTTTTTTTTTAAACAGAGAAAACAGTGGTGACCTACTGATAATGTTCTTCCTTCACTATCAAGTAAAAGATTAGGATTTAGCTGATGGTGTGGGATGCTATCTCCCAAAGCCAGTGTAACGAAAACACTGCAGATGTTTCAAAATCCCACAGTAAACATGTGTATCAGCATTACACTCCTTCCCTTTTTACCTTCACCAATTAAAGGTGACCAAGCACAGGTCCCGAGAGAAATGTGATCTGCTCCTGCTGAGTCAGAAACACAGCACCCTCACAGTTAGTATTTTCTAAGTGCACATAAGAAAATATACATGTGCATTAGAACTGTATTTCTGACCTAGTCTCACACTCTCTGTCAGTTACAAGGCAGACATGACCCCACCACTCTGAGTAAGGTCCATCCAGCGCAAGCACAGAAATATTCTGGGTAAAGCAACTACTGTCGTTGTGCAACATATAAATAGAGTGCAGCAAAGATGGAGCAACTCATAAATTTCCTTTTCATGGACTCAATTGGTATCATTTTAAGTTTCAAGGAATGATGGAGGAGCAGATAAAAGTCGAGTGTATTTTTAGTATCTTCTTTCTGTTAAGATTACGCTTCACCATTTTAAATCACCAATATCCCTCAGAAAAAGGCTGTTTGATCAGATCAATGACACAGCTATTTCTGAGTTTCAAGACTCTGCTCTAAGACTGAAGGCTTATAGACATGGGTAAATCACTTAGTTACTACATTTTCAGGTAGATCATTAAATGTAAAGCACAGATACGCTCAAGGGATATTTAAGTATCAAATACTATTTCATAAAGTGTCTTAAAGGTGAAGAATTATGCAAGTGTTATATTTACTACTATAATAAATAATATCAGAAAAAAGAAAAAGCAAGTCAGAAGATATGGAAGGAAGATACAGAGAAAAAAGCCCCAGAATCTTCCTTCAAGCTTTTAGGAAAAAAGGTAGTAGGATTTAGTTTTATGTTTCAGGACAGTGGACTTAATTCTAGACCCATTTTTTCTCCTATTTGTGTTTTGGTTTTGGACATAACACAAGACTTAACATTCTTCTCCTTGTCAAAGCCTGTAGATAGGCACCATTTTTTAAGAGAATGCACAGTGCTGTTAATACGATAATTAAGTGCCTTCCTTTTCCACTTGGTCCTTTCAGCATCGTTTTCCGAAGCAGGACTGGGTGACACTTTAACCTTTACTCATCAGTAAAGTAAGTTTTACATTAATTTATTTTAAACCTGTTATTATTCTATTTTCTTGGCCTGATGTCTTATTTGAGTGCATTAATAGATACCATAAACAGTCAGTCTGAACTTGTCAGCAAGCATGACATAGCTCAGATGTGTACCATGGTGGTGCTGGTGGGTGGCGGCAGAGGGGAAAACGACTGATCACAATGTAGGACAACTTTCTCGGTTTTTTTCATTTACAACCACCGCTTTCATTTCTAGCCACTCTGAACTTGTGAGCAAATGCCCAAGTTTTGGTAAATTCAGTCCACTAAGGTCAAATGAGTTCCTTCCTACACATATGTAATTTTCCTTTGCTTCCATGTGCTGATGAGTCATTACAGGATCTTTTTATTTCCCCAAAATAGCCTGTAAAGAGGGAAAAGACACTATAACCCGCAGCACCAAAGTTCCCCATTGCAGCAGAAGCGTGACAAGTCCTTTAGCAACATGGCCCGTTTCCTCTGCTTCAGCCTCAGCACCGAGAGCAGAGAGGACAGAAAAACAAAACACTGAGTGCTACAACAGACTTGTGGCATTGTTGCTGACCATACCGCACATTAGACAGATCGTAACACACTGGAGTATGTTCTCTGAAAACCCTAAATCATATAGCAACTCTAAGAGTATACATTTTCGCAATAGCAGTTCACATGAAATGTGTATTTTTGGTCAAAGTATAATTCAGAGCTGGGCTATTACCGAGGACAGATGAGTTTTTGTAGCCCTGGCATGTTAATGGACTATTTCCCGATTAATTAGTTTTCATCAGTGTAGTATATATATTTATGATTTGCACCTTCACAATCTACTACGTGTGTCTCTTTTCAGAACATTTCCAATCAGATTAACCTGTTTAAGGATTCTAACTGTGTTACGCACACATGCACTGCTTCACTTGATGTATACGCAGGAGAAAATACCAGATGTACTACTACTGTTAATGACATACCACTCATAATTTCAACCCTGCCCGAGAAAATATATTGTTAATGCAGGTATGCATTCGGTTAAGTAAAAATCTCTAATGCTTTAATGGAATGTGAAAACACAGAGCAATTTCAGCACTGTCTGGGTCTCAGAATGTAAAACAAAGCATTTTCCTTAGACTGGCTTGACATTTTTTAGACTTATTAGTTTCAATTGAAATGGTTTTATGTAAAACTATTTCAAATGGAGCGAAGACGCTTAAAACTATTTAATATGATTTTTGCATACTCATCTTTATTATCTGTTAAATATTTGAGGCAGAATATTGAGTTCTATAATAATGGCAAACTACGATAAAAAAATCAATTATTTTTGCTATACATGCTCAGCCTATACAGAGAATTAAAATGTTAATTGCTGCACTGCACAACTCCCAGATCTGGCTAATATAAATATATTTTCTAACTTGTTATAGGCAATTCTTGGCTATTAATTCTGTAAAAAGAAATACTTACTACTGTGCACAGTCAATCAGTTGATATTCGTTTGACCTCTCAAAGCATGCCTTTACGCCTTCATCATCCCAGAGCTTTTTTGCATGTTCAAAGAATTCCTGAAAAATTGGAAATGCAACAAATAAGAGAACATTTTTCAGTCTTTTCAATCCCCAATCTATATGTGTTGCTCCTTCCTCCCAACCTTCATGCTTTATACTTTTGTAGAATGATAGATTACACCTTTAAAGAAAGCAACAAACATTTATCAGCAAAATTGCAGTAAAATATACTGAACATATGGCTGCTGACAGTTTCCAGTACATGACATGTACTGAAGACTGTCTTCAAAATTAGTCCATATATAAAATTTACTGTAAGTATAAATGTTACCTAGAAACATGCTCACTTAATTTTTAACCAAATTTATGCTTCTGTTATGGAAAAGGCATAGAAGTGATGCAAAAAGCTGCTCAGCTTATAAACATTAGCTTCCTAGAGAAAGAACCAGTCTGTAACTTTAAAAAGATGGTGTAATTTTTCCTGAAAAACACAAATTTCTGCTGCTCAGTATTTTCTCATGCAATATAGTAATTTGATTGCAAGACTAATAGTCTTTCCTCAACACTGCTTCCTCCAAGCAGCCTCCTGGTACAACGAACTTTTCCTAGCTGCTATCCCAGGCAACCCAATCCAGAAATATCTGCTGGCAGACATTGAAAGAGGAATTAAAGTCATCCTTGGTGACAGTGAAGCCACAGCTCCATTGTATAGAACGCACACATGCAGAGTGTGTTGGCTCTTCCAGTTGCTGCTGTAGACCCTCACACGCTACAGTTCTTTTTAAAGCTAGGAGACCATTCTGTTACATCATTACTGGTTAGTCAAACTGTATCTGAGTTTCTTCAGCTAAATTCTTCTAAAACAAAATGAAGAATGATTAGGCAAATTAATATTGCCTTTATATGACTGAGTCTTTCCTCCTTCAAATCAAATTGTTAAAGTAGTATGTCAACTTAAACACAGAAGTTATTAATAATCTCCTAACACCTTAACACAGCTACTAAATCATCAGAGTCCTTTTGTCAGGCATAAATTTGCAAAACCTAACAAATGGCTTTTCCACAGTTCACTTTGGCTCTGTGTAAATTGAGTGAATAATTATTCACACAATTTACACAGAGCCAAACTGTAGATTCGCTTCATAATCCTGTCAAAATGTTGTGTAAATATGTTAATTCTGAAACTTCCTGAAATTGTTTGCCAGTCCCTCCCCACACCTTTTAAGGATTAAAAACTTCTCTCAAAAGACAAAGTTCGTAGTAAAAGCTCTTGCCAGCAGTGAGTTCACTTTTACTTTGTATGGGTTTCTCAGCCTCACACATCACCCCTGTGAGGTGCCCCAAAAGGTGACACTCAGCTCCTCAGCAACTACCTGTGATCTGCTGGTGATGTTTTCAGGGAGAGGTAAAACACAAGACAAGTTCTGCAAAACAAACTAGTACTGATTATTTAATTAAGCTTTGAACATGGCTACAGAGGTCCTGAATAACCCCAGAAATATTTTTTGCTTTCCACTATATTGTGCACAATGTAGAGAGAGAGAAAAATCCATCCTTTAAGAAGTTTTCAAAACTTTAGAGAAAAGGAGATGTTAAAGCAGATGTGAAAAACCTTCACAGAAAGTCTTGGAAGAAGAGAGAAAGCACCACTAGAGATTGGCAGATGTTTATACTGCCCCTGGAATTTATTTCTTCACCGTTGTGAGGATATGTTTATTTTGTCTTTGTTATTTTAATAACTTATGTAATGATTGTTTAAAATATTTCAGATCCACCTTCTGAAGTTATGCTACGGCTATTATAAACTCTCTGTTCCAACAGCAGGAGGAAAACAAAAACAAGCTCAAGAAAGGACAAGATTTCAAACTAAATAAGTAAAAGGAGAAAGTGGACACCTACAGAGTGTGACTACAAGAAAAAGAAAGAACTGGAAAAGTCAAAATGATAAAACACCAGAAAACATGGAACATTCCTCAAACTTGAAGCTTATGCTTGACTGATACTTAGGGCATCAGCTGAACGCATCTCACTTCCTGGCAACTTTGTTCAAAGAAAGGCATCACCTTCTCAATGGAAAGAGCGAGCTCTGGATAAGCGACAGGGTGCCGATGCAGAAGTACCCGGCTCTCCCACCCACTTCGAGGGGCGCAGGTACAGCAGTGTTCAGCCTCAGCCCTTCCGCCCGCAGGCGCTCACTGCTGCAGGTGCAGGGGCCAGGCATGGCATGCCCATCCCTCCCCTCCTTGCCATCAGTAGGTGGGAAATCCCATCTGCCTGGAAAGCCACCTCTGAGGGGAACCTGCATCTAAAAAATGGCCCCATTCAGCCCCATGAGCCTACGGGAAGGGAACAAGAAGAGGAGAAAGATGCCAGCATGAAAGCTTCCCTTCCTGTGGAATGGGATGGATTGAGAGACAGCTGCAGATGCAAATAAAGTAAATTTAAAAAATAATTAAAAAATAAATAAAATTGCATAGCTACAGCAGTTTTTAACTTTGCTTCTGTTTTTATATCCTCTGTATGAGCTTTATTTACTCTTATGGAAAAGAGGCAATCTTTTCAGGTCAGCTTCTGAGACCCTACAAATATGTTGTAAATACAGGGCTTCCATATTATATGCTTCAAATATTTCCATCTGACCATTATATCTCAAAGCAGTCTATTTAAAATGACTTCCAGACTTCTAGTCCAAAGCAAATCCTATAAAACAGAGCAAATATACTTACCTCATTAAAATGTACCCATCTACTGCAGAGGAGTACACTTGCCTGCAAATTGCCTCCCACACAGCTGCTCGATCCTTCTTTCCCAGGTGACTAAAGCCTTCCAGAAAAATCCTGCTTCATTTCAAGACACCAAGTACCATGATCCAACTTTTCACACTTGTTTTTAACTCCTTTCTCATCTGCTCTAAGTTCTTCAGTATTTTTTCCCCCTCAACTGCTGACGGCTCCCACTGCACCCAGTCAAGCACATAGGAGGATCCTGCTCATACATGCCGAACATGTCTGGATCTCAATCTACTCTCCACCACAGGACATCCAGACAACAGTCACCACGTTAGTGTCAGCCCCTGCAACCACGTCCCCTTGTCTGACCGGCCTTCCAGCAACCGCTCCCTGACCCCAATCCCCATTACTCATTCCCACAGACCCCAGTGTCTGTCATCTCTTCCTCCTGCCAGGGCCACATCATGGCCACCTTGTTGGCAAGCAGACACTGGTGAGCTAACGAAGGTGCAGGCTTTGGTCTAAGCCTGCCCTGCAGCACCTGCTCTTGGGGCTGCAGTATCCTTGGAGTGGCAGG
>NW_010329883.1:76821-86195 GCF_000700745.2 Antrostomus carolinensis
CTCGTTGTGGGGAAGAGCCAGGGTAATTCAAAGGACAGAGCAGTCAGATTTGCTTCAGCTGATAAAGGAAGATGGGCTAAAACTTTTCAGTTAATGTTTCTAGGGGGTGGGGAACTAGATACAAAACATTACCTTAGGCCAGTACACACAAATAAGGTTTTAAGAGTAAGTTGTGACCTTAGCAGCTTAAATTCTGAGATGGACAAACTAAGATTTTCTTAAGGGTCTGACTTTTGGAAAGTGGATATTCAGAATTTCTTAAAAGTCAAAAGCCAGGTTCCTTAAGGAACCTCAACTTGGACATGGAAAGCAGTAGGGGCATCTGATGCACTTGGTTTGTAAGCACCTGCAGCTGACCTCTATCAGATCAAAGTCACTGAAATCTACTAAAAATATTTAGTACACTGAAGAGAACGAGGAATAATGTACTATGCCAGGAAGCAGAAAAACACCTACATTGTGACACGTCTATGAACGCTAAATAAAACACAGGTGTTTCATTCAAACTCTTCCTTATGGACAGAGACTTACAAATATTTGTACCTATTAATATATATATAAAATAAAACCATTAATATATTTTTTGATGTAGTATTTTAATTAGAGCATTAGAGAAGTAAATGATGATGCTTCAGGTCTCACAAGTTACAGGTATAATGAATTACAGGTACTTTTTACAATCGAAAAAACTCAGCCTTGCATTCCCAAGCTTCCTTTTCATTATGAGATATTTTTTGCTAGACATAAATATTCATGCATCATCTAAAAATCATGAAATGATATGAACAGGTTATGATTCCTTTTTTTTTTTTTCAGAACAAAATAAGTTCAGAGGTACCTAAATGTAGAAACACCCTGAGCTGATATCACTGATGTAAACATTACTGCATTTTTACACCTTAAAAAGGTCTTGTAGAAATATTTTCATTCACCTATTCCAAGGTAATATTTTTAGGTTGAACAAAAGGGGAGGGAATATACTCCTATTCAAAACATTCCAAGAAACCAATACAGATAACAAGTGCAAATGTGCTACAGCTAAGTCTCGAAACACTGTTTTTCAACTTTGTCCTACTAGAAGTTACAACTTGAATGTTGTTGAAATTTAATTTTCCTTATTTTGGAAATAAACTTATTTATTGGTAGGTTACCTTAGAAACCTCCTCGCCCTTATAACCCCTACAAAAAATTTTCAAGTAGCTAAAAAATGGACTTGTTTCACTTTTCAGCTGCCTAAATTGGGAATAAATATAAGTGATGATTAAGCAAAGATGTATCTTCATGAACAAATCTTTATGTATTTTGGAAACAGAACTTTTAATGTAATTGCTTTACAAACCACAAAAGTTCATGTTAGGTCAGGAACACAAATTTTATTCTATTAAGATTCCTTTCTGTCTTCCTTCCAGATGGAGCATACATTTAATAGCTATCCTTATGTCACCTTTCAGTCTCCCAGAAACTAGGATGTGTAAGACTCCACTATATTCTCTGTTTGTTCTATTTCTTCTCTTAATATATTGTAAACCTAGAAACAGCTGCTTAGATCAATGTTAAATAAGATCAATCTCCCTCAAGCCAAAATTCATGCTCTTATTCTCCTAAACTTCAGGACTGTAAGACATTTTCTCATCTAAAATACAGATTAAACCTGTCTGATTAGCCTGACAACCATTTAAAGAAGTGGCAAACATTACACATTTTCATAGTTCTGCCACTGTGGATGTGAAATGAAGTTGTCACTTCTATTCTGAAATTCAGTTACTACTTCTTCCCCAACATACTTAACCAAACAAAAAGTAAATCACACAACACATTAAAAATTCCCACCCTAACATCTCCCAAACTCCCAACAATGGCTGCAGCGCAAGATTATCCACAGAATTCCTATGGGAAGGGAGGTACGTGCCTCCCTGCTGAGTGGGGTGTACTTCCCAAGGCGCAGGGCAGGGGGTATAGGCAGTCCCAGTCTCCCATCCACTCAACTATGGAAACATTTTGTGGAGTAAGAGTGACAGCTGATGGGTAACACACTAATACCATAAGGATGACGCTCAGTGGAGTCAAATTAAGGTTGCATAGGCAAACTACCTTCAGGGTTTTCTAAATGTGACATGTTTGGCTCTGCAATCCAAACAACATCCTTCCAAGCATCCTTTTCTGTGTACCACATCTGAGGTCAAAACTGAACCGGATCCATCAGCCCGCAGCCCAAGCCGCTGAGCGATGGGCAGTAACATGCTCTGGGAAAGATGACTAGGAGGAAAGACTCTAACCTAGCACTTTCTCCACTTCCCCAAGAGCAGTGGGGAAGCCCTTTTCCATGCAGTGCCAGGGGGATGACCAGAGGGACAGCATCCCAGGCGATGGGAAGCTCAGCTGAGCTCCCCACTTCATGCTCCAGAAAGCTTTGTGGCAGCTGGGGATGTCAGGGGGGCTGCTGCCGCTCTGGCTGCAGCAGATGCCACACATCAGATTAGGGTATCCGTATTCTGCTGGGTTTTGTAGCATAAGCCATGTAAAGTAACAGAAGAAGGGCAATTAAAAAAAGTTTGTATTTTAGCCAAGTAAAACGTGGAATTTAACTGGATAAAGCAAAAGCTACTTTTGTGGCTCCAGGATTCTCTTGCAAGCCTCTACAGTCTCTACTTGCTTAAAACAGTTCTCGGCTACCCAGATTAACATTAGGGCAATTTAAATTTAAGAGTTCCACTTCTGTATCCACTAGGTTCTGTTTTTTTCTTGATATTAATTTTCTCATTAATTCAAGACTTGTGCATTTGGAATTGGAGACAAACTTTCCGAACACTGCTGTTGTGACTGAGTTCTGCTTTAAATGTAACCTTCTCTACAACATAACTGCTAAGAATGAAGGGAAAAAATAACATCAGAGAAAAATCTCTATGTTTCTAAACATAATGACCAATATAATCAATAGAGAGCTACAAATCTGGACAAAGGGAGAAAACCACTTTTCTCTGTGGAGCCTACTGACACATTGGGTATTTCTACAGTCTACCATCATGTTTACCCTATATAAGCATCTCCGAATCTCCAAATAGGATGATACTGCTATACATAGTAGCTCCTTATCTCTTGAAGCCTTTAAATCATGTATGATTATTTTTCTGTAAGATACACATGTAATCTCAATGTAATCTAATCCAACAGCTAAGATTTTTGTATGTAACGATGAATAAATAATCTGCTTTTTGTTTTAAGAATGTATAGTAATACTATAAATAACATATAATAAAAGTGATAATGCAAAGTTGCTGACTGAGTAAACTTGAGGGAATAATACCTGGGGCTTCAGGGTGAATGATAAGAATAAAGAAAAAGGCACTTCTATGCTACACAACAAATCAGGTAGGCAGTAGAGAGGTGAATTTAAGTCAAACAACCAACCTTTTATTGCAATTTTTTGTATAGTATTCATTTTCCACTGCCCAGGTTTTTTTCTGCAGTACAAGACTCATGGCCCTATAGGAAAAATAAAAATCTAAAAAGCTATCTGCATAATCTTGTATATAGAGGCGATGCATAGGCAATCTTAATTTTGAGAGTCTGACTTGAAATCTCAATCTTAATCCAGTGTTTAACTGAGGGAGTTGTAAACTGATGTTACAAGAAACCCAGAACAGACAGTGAGTGGCAATTTGCCCCAGTGCCTCCAATTATTACTGTTTTGCTTAGGCCAAGTGTAGCAACTTATTTTCTATTAAAAATACTCTTCACCCCATAAGATACAGCGAGTTACACTGTAAACTGTAGGAACAAAATTTTTTAAATGGACTTAATGCAGAAATTATGGGGTGAAGTACCAGCTAAGACACCCAAGAGAGAAGGAAGCCTGTTCAGTTACTTCTTCCACAAACAAGTACAGTCTCTTGATAATCTGTCTCTTGTTTATGAGACAAAAGTGTCCCCCGTGGCCCAGCCAGCTCCACTTAATCGTTTATGAAATGTTCTGCCTAACAAGGGAGCTGTTTTGCTGTAGGTATACAAAATACAGCTGCTTAAACTCTTAATGCCTGCAACAAAGACAAGCAAACAGAGTTACAATTTAAAAACAAAAACAGAATACATGACTTGAATTTTTCCAAGAGCAGGGGCATCAAAACCTTCATTAACACCCAAGCAATAGCACAAGAAACATTGAAACCAGGGAATGGTCAACCACCACGCAAGGACCATGCTTAACAGTAGGGTTTAGATGTTTCTATAGCACCAGCACTTACAGTAGATTAATTATACAGAAATCTTTAGGAAAAGTACAACCTCCACCCCCTGTAAAGTATTTTCTCTTGTGATTTGTGGGTGTGCAATAATCAATGCAATTACTTTGCTAGTTAGAGACTCATTTTGACAGGCAAAGCAGCAGTTTGGCCTCTAACCCTCCCCTGAAACCTAACTTTGTATCTATCAAAGAGAGTTACAGAATAATACATCCAGATCTACTTTCTCTCCCTATTCATTGGACTTGTTTTGCCTTTTTTAGGTTGGAGGCAACAGCCTTGAAGCACGATCGGTCTGCACTAAACATAACCTCAGTTCATTAGAACAGAACATGTGCGAATGGTAAATACCACCTTCACGGAACACACTTGTGTTGGTGCACCTTACGTTCCAAGAAAACAAAATTAGTTTATTAACTCCTTAGAGAATCCTACCCAACTTGTAAGTGTGGGGAAAGAAGCTGGGGAAACAAACAGCACTTATAAAAGCATAAAAGCACTGTTTTCACTCAGCTACCACATGCCACTGCATCTAGACAAAGCATATGAATTGTGGAGCTCATTGACAATGTTCAAAAAACCAGGAGTGCAACCAGCACAGTACATTCTACGTCCCTTTCTTGAACTATTTTTGTGACTTGACTTTTAAGCTCTTACTCTACACTACATTTCCAAGAAGTGTGTACAGTTATCAGCTTGATTGCCTTAGCAGTTCTATTTCTGCCTGCTAGAAACATGTTCCATCTGCCATCTTATTTTATAGAAATCAACAAGTTCACTATCGTAGACCAGAGAACTCATCTACAAAGTTTGAGAAATATATTAATACATTTTTCAAACTCATCTGTGTCAAACACTAAAAAAAGGTCTGAAAGTTCATTAGATCATACAAGCAGAAACAAAAATAAAAACATGATTTTCTGCTTCTGCAATATTTTGGGGCCAGCACTGTGGACAAGATAGGCTTTGAAGACAAAAATGCATTGCAAATCAAAGAGCAGTTCCATGGTTTTTCTTCACTTCTTATTAAATGGTGGCTTTTTTTCTGAGCTAAACAATGAAGCTTTCAACTTTCAGTCTGCCATCATAAATCCTTGAACGCTGTTGCCTACCTGCTGTTTTGAGGGGGCCATCAAACTCTCTACTAAGGAAAGCAGGAAAAAAAATTTAAGCAAATTACTTAGTGTAAGAAGTGCCTAAAAAACGTATTTTGCTGAGGACGCATGCACATTCTTTTCCTTTAAGGTATTTTGGTTTTGTCTATGTTAGAACCATTTCCTGAATGCACATAAAGCTTTCCATTAAAAAAAACAAAAAAAAAACCAAACCTCTCTAAATTATTTATAAAGGTAATTACAGATGTGTTACACAATCCTGCAACATTGCTGCCCTTTGCTTTTCTGCAGCACTTGTGAAAAGAGAAAGGTAAGTATTTTAAATCTCTCAAGGAGAATTTTTTGTGGACAACAGATGACAAAGCATGAGATAAATCTGCAAGTGCTGAACAACATGCAAAACTTCATGGTACTGACCAAATAGAAGAGTCTGAAAATGTCATGACTTCAGAAAATTTGTCAGCAAGTGGCTTTTACCTGCGATCCAGACACTGATTAGGCAGTTGTCTTTGAATAACACTGAGCTTTCAAAGTGGAAAAATTACTGAAAAACACATAATCCAGGTGCCACCTGTACTGGGAGATGTTTGCTTGCTGCTTGTTTGTTTATTAAAAGCAATAAAAGCACTGCAAAAGTGCAGATTCTGTATGCCAAAATCTGAATCTTTATCTAATTAGGGAAGACCAGAGCGGAGTCCCTTCAGCGTAGAGGGCGGTAAATCATCCCACAGAAGTTTACTTCCTGTTTCTGGTTCTGCTATCATTTAAGTACTGGGCCTCTGTGTAACAAACTGCAATGAATATCATACTTCATTTGCTCATGAGTCAACATAAGGTCCAGTCAGTGAGTAGGTACAGACCACTCTGTGATCCCCGATCAAGGGACTGTTAGAGAAGTGAGAAGTACTGTTATAAGACATGTATTATAAATTGGCAAACTTCAGGCATTTCACGGCAGGAAATGTTATCATTTTTTTTTTTTTTTTAAAACACAAGCCAATAATAGTAACTTACATGCTGTAACATGGCAGAGTTGGATCTGAATCCCCTACTACTTTAAATCTTCAGTAATATTGTACCTGACCACATTTTTATTAGCTGTATAGTAAGGCAGTCGTCTTTTTTATGCCACAACGCATTTTGGCACAAATCAGTAAAAAGAAAATTGAGATCCTCTGGTGGATTATTATTTCACTGAGCAGTGAAAATCATATGGTTAGTTCTTGCCTGCTGCTTTGAACATTGAAAGCTAAATGTGTACTTTGTCACCTTTTGATGATGGGAACTTGACCCATATGCAAGTTGCTCCTGTGGTGCTCTCAGCCCTTCTTACAAGTCTGCCTCAGTTTTCATTAATCAGATGGTTGGGATACATACCCCCAGCAACGTCAAACTGGCGGACTACAAAGCTGAGTGAAGTGGCTCCCCCCCATCCCCAGGCAGCTCTCCTGCCCCTGTCCATAGGGAACCCCTGCTGCTTCTGTAAATACAGTTTCATAGTGAAGACAACCCTCGAGCAAGCTGGAAAAACACAAGCCTGCAGCTCAGAATTCTTACAGTACAAAAAGTTTCTACTACTCAGCTTCAACTGTTTTCCTGAAACCAGTTTTGAAGGTCATACATCAAGGAACTATTTCATGCTCTAGTACGCACTTTATTATTTGTAAGTGATTTCCTACCAGACAAGTGCTTTGCAAGGACTGAGAATTTTCATTTCCTTTTATAGATTTGATTCGGAAATAAATGCTGGCAACATCATGTGACTAACAGGCAGCATCCACAACTTAAGCAACTCTCATATTAAATCGGAAAGTAATGGAAAAGTCAGCCTGCTGCTGCCAGATCTCTTTAGCCTCCTACTCCTCCACACAAGTTTTATCTAAATTCTTCAACTTTATCTCTCTTCTTTGACACTTTTTCCTGCCCTCATCCATGTACAAAAGACAGACTAGCTTCAACACAGTAACCTTCTCAATCTGAAATATATTTACAATAGCAGGAAAAGGAAATACAAGTTTTTATTACATCTCTACGACTAAACTAAATTGAGTTTCAGCAAACCAATTTTTATACATTAACAACCACAAATGTAGATACATGTATACGTATAAGGATTCCAAAGGAAAAACTTTATGTTTTTTCTATCTGATGGCTGTTGCCTTTAAGAGCTATTTCTGGGAAAAGACCGTGGATACAACTGTGGGAAGTAGTAATTTTGACTATCTGAAAGTAATATACTTTAAAGGAACCCATCGTTCAAAGGCATGTGCTCACAACTTTTACAGATGCAGAACTACTGTATCTTATTATTTGGTAAGACTAAGGAATCTCAATAAAGCTCTTTAAAGTAATACAGATTCTGAAGTAAATCTTGCCCACACTTCATAGAATTTTCAACATTCTCCTACTGCTGATGAGTCTAGTAGACTCTAGATGAGCCCCTGAAATCAACTTTTTCAGACTAATTCAGAAGAAATTAGCTAGTCACTTCAGAAGAGTAAGATTCTTAATTCCTGGTGTTTAGTTTTTAATTTCCATTCTGCAAAATATGTAATTTTGAAGAAATGAGATAATAACATCCTATTATGTACAATATAGAAAGAGTGTATACACAAATTGCTGAGGCATCAGAACCTAAGTATTTTTTATTAGCCCATAAATATTTTTGCATCTCAGAAACTGCCTACGAGTCAACAGAAATCTGCATCTGTAGGAATAGACATCTCCATCTTTATGAACAGAGATGACCAGAGACAATGAACAACTTGTGGATGGGAAATTCTGTTGGAATTTCAGAGCTGGAAGTTGTTAAGAGGGTCGAGCTTATTGCGATGCAGACGTTTCTAGGGTACCTGAAAAAACTACTTTACAAAGCCCGAACTAGCTTTTTCCCTTTCTTCAGTCTTTTATTTACTATTCACTGCAGGATGATTTCTCACTTCAAATCTAACATGAAAGCTGCTGATAAATATTGTAAACAGATGATTAGCGTCTTGTGACTGCCAAAGAATTGTTAATGAATCTCAATACATGATGTTGAAGCATGGACATGAGATAAAATAATTGAATTGAGTGAAATAATAAAAACAGGTAATTCTCTCAGTTTAAAAGCCAAATATTGCTAGAGCTCCTTAAACAGAAAGAAATGATTCATGCTTGTCTCAGAAATGGTAGGAAATACATTTTGTTTTGGATTAATTAAAATCAAACTGTCACCAATTGAAGTATTGACTACTGAAGTAAAACATAGAACTAGTGAGATTGAAGTCACTGATATTGGACCCTCCCCAATGTGCAGCAACTGAGGTCAGATCACCATGCAGGTCCCCAAGAAGCCTCCCTGCACCTTCTCCCCCAGCTTCCTTCAGATACTACTTGTGCCATAGAGCCTGTCTGGGCCAGCACAGGGTCATCAGTAACCCCCATGCAAGATGCCTGGTTGCACATGAACAAAAATGGGCTACTGGACATTATACCTGGCAGAAGAAAAATGTGAACTACCTTAATTCAATTGTATCTGGAGAGAAACCTCAGATAGGTATGTGCAAAGCGTGAGCATGTCCTTGAAACAATGCAAAGACAATTCAGATAAGGATTTTTCTTGCCTTGTGTTACAAAAACAAACCAACCAGCTCCAAAATGAAACAGAGAAATAACTTCTTCCAGCAGCAATCACTCTTAAATTTCTAGGGAAACTCCATTCCACAGACAGTATTTTCAGATCTATTCTTTCCTGCGAATGACTGAAAGAGAAGATATGGCTGGGCTACAATGCACACAGGCTACTCTTGACTCTTTAAATATCTCTTTGAAGGATACGAGGAGCAGGTGCATTGTAGAGTATAGCCTGTAAGCAACCAGAAACTTTTGAGAACTGAAGGTAGTAAAATCACCAGGAGTTACTTTTATTTAAACAAACAATTACACCCTGAACTTCTCTTCCTCTCTACACACCCACTGATCCATTTTTTATTGATCCATAGCTTTTTTCATTTTCCAAGTTGAAATGCATTTTGCTAGT
>NW_010329883.1:86217-88150 GCF_000700745.2 Antrostomus carolinensis
CTTTTTCTGCAGTTAAACCAGAAAGTGTACGTAAATACCAGAAGTTAAATTCTTTATCCATTGTAGCAAGTCCAAACAGTAACACTGTGATACAGTTCAAAATATCTCGAGAATATCTACATTCAAAGCAAACATTACATTTTTAAGTATAAAAAGGAAAAGCTTTTTTATTTCCAGGAAAAAAAAAAAAAGGTCTTGACTTGGAGAACTTGAGACTCCAACCAGTTATTTGATCAGTCACACTGGGAATATAACACATTTGGTTCAACATAAATGCTTTCCTCATATACAGCTGTTTCTGTTTTCAAGTTGCATCTTTCCTATCTACCTTTTACAGAACAAGTTTTATTTTTAATGCAATATAATTTAATTAAAAAACCATCCAATATATATTTTAAAGCTATTTATACAGACATCCTCATGAAAGATTCAGTTTGTAAGATGAGGAAATTCACTTAAAAACTTTGCTTTCAGGATTTGCTTTCTACAGGAACATACTTCGAAACAGTGTTAATGCTGCACTTAAAACGGAACTAAACAATAAAGCCTTTTGCCTATTATCCTTTTTTTAGAGTGCTAATTTTTCACACAGGTTTATTTACAGGAAACGATAATAAATGTGAATAAAGAGCAAGTGATCTTCACGTCAGAATGATGACCCACATAAACAGAGTTTTGTGACTTTGCACTTCAAAACTAAAGGACACCCACACTCCCCATATAAACTATGATTTTTGCTGCTCAGAAATCTTTATAAAAATATAAGTTAATTCTCTAACATATTCATTGACTCTTTAGAAACTGTCTTGAAATCTCATAGAAAATAGGCAAGTATTTTAATTAATTGGATCTTCAATGTACTGTATTTGTACAATTTCTAATTTCTTAATGTTTACCATGCAGCCTAGTATTTAGCTCTGTCCTTCAGAGCTGGATGGTCTCCCACACAAAATGGCTCTGCACTGAGCACACTTAGGCCACAGAATGGCAACAAATCTCAGCAAGGTTAGAGGACACTTTGCCTGTGCAACCTCAGGCACCTGGTGCAATGGGACCTTGATGTAAACTTGAAACTTCTGATGCTTTTATTATTTAAGTACATAAACTGTAACTCTTATGCAAGGCTCCAATAGACATCAGCAACTTCAGACACCACAGCTGAGGCAAGGCTTTTCAAGCACTTGACTCAATTTTGGGATAGGCTGGAGCCTAAATGCTAAATGCTAGTGCTGTGTCAAGGCTACCAGAAGGAAGCCGGGGGAACTGCTTGATTCTTCTCAAGGAAAGACACTTATTTTCAGGATAGTTTTGCACTCTGTTGAGCCCTATAGACCAACATGTTGAAAATAGGCACCAGCCAACTACCATCATTTGCTCTTGGTGAATGGGTTGGCAGAACTGTCTCCTCAAGAGAGCCTGAGCAGACTGCTGCTCTCCTCTGAACAACTATTAAAAACTCAGCAAAAATGTCGACTTCTTAAAACAACAGCAGTCTTAAACTTCTGTTGAAGGTAACTGCCGTGGACATCCAATACCTTATTTCTACATTTCTTGTAGAAATAAGAGAGCAAGCATACTGCTCAAGTCGATCAACAATAGCTACAGAATCCAGCACACATAAAGATAAAATGTAGGTGTGCAAGGAAACCTTAAAATAGCATAAACAAACATAGTTGTCTATTGTCAATAATTGATCTATGATCATATCTGTTTATTATACACTCGTAAATTACAAGTCAATGCTGATAGTCCCTTAATGCACAATTACTGTCTGGCTCTTTACTAGATATAATTCTAATGGTATGAGCTGGTAAACTAAAAGATACGTATTATCATAGAATGGTTTGAGTTGGAAGGGACCTTAAAGATCATCTAGTTCCAACCCCCCTGCCATCAGAAGGGACATCTTCCACTAAACCAGGTTGATCACAGC
>NW_010329883.1:88304-105368 GCF_000700745.2 Antrostomus carolinensis
TGTCATTAACTGCCCTTATGAAAAGTCCTTCCCCAGCTTCCTGTAGGCCCCTTCAGGTATTGGAAGGCAGCTATAAGATCTCCCCGGAGCCTTCTCTTTTCCAGGCTGAACAGCCACAATTCTCTCAGTCTGTCCTCACAGCAGAGGTGCTCCAGCCCTCGGATCATCCTCGTGCCCTCATCTGGACTTGTTCTAGCTGCTCCAGGTCTCTCTTGTGATGGGGGCTCCGGAACTGGACGCAGTATTCCAGGTGGGGCCTTATGACAATGAGAACAGTCAAGAACTTATCAAGAGAACACTGAAAAGTGGTTTTCCCTTTAGAAGCAAGTGACTAGGTAAACCTATCTGCTTCTACTGAAGTAAACCGGACAGCAGGATTCAACAGACACTTCAGTTTTTTGGTAAAGCAACAGGCAGCCAGAATATATATTTTTGTATTTACCGCATTTCAATTACATAAATTATAAAGGCTCTTTCTAAAATAGTTGCCAAAGATGAGACAGCTAAGTGGCCCCTGTCAACTGGCTTCAGGTAGTAAGTTGAATGAACTAAACATTTCCTAAAGGAAAATTGCATTAAGTTCCTAAAAAAACTGTAGTCATAGAATTGCAACAGAAAATTTTAATGCTTTATATGGACTACAAATATATGATGGAATATGTAATCTTTGAAATGGAAACCTTTGTTAGGCAACAACCACAAGAACAGAGTTTTTATGTATCAAAAAACCCAAGAATTTTTACAGCAAAGCTGTAAACTTTTTTTTTCTTGGAGGGAAAGATGAGTTGTGTATCATGAAGTCTTTCTAGAATAATTACACTGGATCGGTTTGTGAGAAATTCATACCTGTGAAATAGCAGCAGTGTAAGAGCAAAAACCTAATGTGAATGCAAGTATTCGATAGGAGTGAGCTCCTAACAGCTTAATTGCATCATTCTAAAAGAAAGCATGATTATGATATCTGAAAAACTCCTTTGGTCAGAATACATAGCTATGCTACCTTGATGCATCAACACAAATACATTGACAGGTATATATGAATTTAACTTCAGAGACAGAAGTGTAAACAGCCCTGAAGAAATACGATTGCTATCACATTTTCATACGTTATGCTCCCTGTGACTAAGAGAAAGTTTTTTAGAACGAGTCCAGAGAAGGGCCACCAGGATGATCCGAGGGCTGGAGCACCTCTCCTATGAAGACAGGCTGAAAGAGTTGGGGCTGTTCAACCTGGAGAAGAGAAGGCTCCGGGGAGATCTTATAGCAGCCTTCCAATACCTGAAGGGGGCCTACAAGAAAGCTGGGGAGGGACTTTTCATAAGGGCAGTTAATGACAAAACAAGGGGAAATGAGTTTAAGCTGAAAGAGGGCAGGTTTAGATGAGATATTAGGAAGAAATTATTCACTGTGAGGGTGGTCAGACACTGGAACAGGTTGCCCAAGGAAGCTGTGGATGCCCCCTCCCTGGAAGTGTTTAAGGCCAGGCTGGATGAGGCTTTGAGCAACCTGGTCTAGTGGAAGATGTCCCTGCTGATAGCAGGGGGGTTGGAACTAGATGATCTTTAAGGTCCCTTCTAATCCAAACTATTCTATGATTCTAAAATGATTACTGAACTTTGCAGTGAAATGGTCACATCTGTCAAGCTCTCCCATCAGCCCTACATCTTGCAAATCTTATTTTATGTTAATATACTGGTTTTATATATGTATATATAAAAACAATTAGACCTTGTTAAATTTTAGTCCTCAAAATATATCTCTTTGCAAACATAATCCACAGTTACCAATTTTTATATGTTACTGAAATTTATGTATTTGATCACTAAATTAAATAATGAAATTCCAGCGGCAACTTTAAGAACAATTAAAACATTTTTCTGTATATATAAATTACTCTCCTTTAGTGCAGTATAAATCTGGTACATTCTAAAATGCACAGTCAAATCTCTGGCTTGGAAATTTTCTGTTTGCAGATTTATAGCCACATTAGCAACTTCCAAATGCAATTTACTGCTATATCACACTGTATTCCCATGTAGCAACTGTAACAATATCTGCTCATAATGTTCTTAGCAAAATGAAAGATAAAATTTCCAGGAACTAAGTTAGAAAACCTACAGATTATCTAACATACCTCACAGAAAACAGCTGCTGTATGACTATATGATTAGATTACATGTCATAAAACGTAGTATTCACATCCATCTTCCAGCCCTCTTTTTAAAACATTAAGTAAATAGATAAAACAAAGTGTTGAGAACTGAAAATTTCCCTCCTCATATTTTGCTACTCATCAGACCTTAACAAAAATCTAATAGAAATAAAACACACTTTTAAAATTAGCACGTGTATGATTAACACACCTATTTGCATATCAACATCCAATCTGCTCTTCCGCAGCCAGACTATGTAATGTCAGCACTAACACCTTATAAGTCTTAGAAGAAGAGTATGCACTTTATTTGTAGATGTCCCAACTTTCCCCTAAAGGCTTGCAAAACAAACCGGGCAGGTTTTGGGAGCCCAGTCACGATGTCATGCCCATGTCATTGGGGTGCCCAAGCCAGAGGATGACAGAGGGGCCACTCCTGGCTTTCCCCAGAGGCACGTGCCCACCCCATGGGGTGAACACCCACGTGGAGCAGCTCTTTACAAATGCTCGTCCCCTTACCGAGGGTCACTGCTCCAGGAGAGGCAGCGATCTGCTGAGACATCCTCATCATTAGCCTCTGTCTTGGGGTGGGAGCCCAGCTGGGGCCAGCGTGTGAAGTAGGAGAGAGATGGGGACACTGCAGGGACTGGGTGTCCAAGCTTGGTCTGGGCACTGACACTGCCCAAAGAAAACACAACTTGATGCATATGAACAGACTATGCTTTACTCTAGAGTTAAAATCTTTAACAGAGATAAATTAAATATAGCACTAAATAATGGGATAACTGATCCCATTCTCTTTGGTCTTACAAAACAACTTGGACTTATATGAAAAAAATACCTACTTTCAGTAAGTCATTTCAGCAATAAGTTCCACTCTGATATCCCATGGAAAACAACTGTTTTCCATAGCTTTTACTAAGTATAAACAATAAGAAAAACTTCCAAAATTACTCTGAGGCACAGGTCAGAGAGTATTGAAATTGCAATTAAATCATTACACTGACTTTTTGGATGGTTAAATTTATCTGGGATTATATATCTTGCTTAAATCCCTCAGAGATCCAGGACAAACATAAAATGGAGTCCCAAGGCATCTTTGTCAGCATATAACTTAATTCTTTGCTGAAAGAGATATAGTATGCTTTTGCCTTTTCTTCCAAGAGTTTTATTTTCTCTCTTTGAGGCTTTTATTTGTACATTATTTTTTAAAAAATAGGCAGGTATCTGGATCACTCTAGAAATGATAAAAAGAGGAAAAACCAGTATATTGCTACTAATTTTACTAACTATTTGATCAGTTAACTGAAAACTACTAAGTAGTCTATGAGTTCCAGTGTTCCGTCTTACTTTTTAATTCTCTGAACAGTTTGGGGGAGGCACTCTATGAATCTGCCATACCATTGTTAGGATTTTAAAAAAATAGGGTTTTGTAACACCACATCTATTTCAGTGTTTAACATAATTAACAGACTCTAATAAGCAAACTATGTTGCTTAAAGTACAGTACACTACTGGAAATAACTGTTCAAGGAGGTGATCTGAATTGAAAAACTGGATAAAACTCTGGACAGAAATTATACAAGTCCCTGTTAGCATATCTGACATGAGTAAGTTAGGTATACTGCTGGATTTCATGTTATTTTTTGCAACTTAAGAACAGTACAAATATAAACTGAGAGTATTTCTGCCATGTCCCTTGTCACTGACAAACTAACTCCTGAACTCTGCTTGCAAAACGCATATCTTCCTAAAACCAACCAACCAAAACCAATACAAAAATCCTCCCCAAACTGAAAAAACCAACCAACCAGAACACAAAAGCTTTGGCTTTTGAAGAGACTTTCACACTGACATGGTGTCCCACCACAGCTACGCTGTCTCCAGGCAACTACGAGAGGATGCTGAAGCAGATGCAAGAGTATTTGGAAGAGAGAGATGTATACCAAGGAATAGAAAAATCAGCAATATACTTGAGATGCCAAAAAAAAAAAAAAAGTTAATTCTAAACAAAAAGACTAAAAATATCCTTAGAATATCACCAAACCATAGTTACTTCAGTTAACTGATTTACTAGGCCACAACATTTGAATTTATCCCAAGATGACTGACATACAAATTTTAAAATGCAATTACAGATATATAAATAATGAAAAAAAAAAAAAAGAAAAAAAAAGCACTGAATGTGAGTTTGCCTGCAAATAACCTGCAATAACTCTAACAAACTACCTAAGAACATTTCAAATGTAGCAATAATGGGTTTTGAGATGATTTGGGAAAACAAATTCTGCTTATGAAATATTTTTTATATTAAACTTTATATATTTGAGCCAGATTCCCCAAACTACTGAAGCTATGGGCAACAGTCTAATGAAAGAGAATCATAGCACTTTGACTGTGGACTACTAGGACAAAAATAAATAGCTACTGCCAAGGACAAATCAGTTTTTCTGACTGAAATATCCTGGGGAGTGGAAGATTGCTTAACTGGGGATTTTGCCTGACAAACAGGGTAGAAGCTGTAAAGAGAAGCTTCTCCCCACCTACTTGAGAAAAAGGGTAGCATGTGTGACAAAGAGAAAAAACAAATAAGGCAGGCACTGCAGGGGCAAGATTCCTCTCTTTCTGGAGGAGAAGTCACCAACAAGGAAAGCAAAAGGAGAAGCAAGAACATTACAAGCATCTGACTTCAGCTTCGAATCCTCCAGAAGAGAGGAGAACCTGAGATGGGAATGTGCTCACTACAATGACTGTTTTTGTCCAGGTCTGTGGGTTTTGTTGTGTGTTTTTTTTTTTTTTTTTTTTTTTTCCTTTTAAGCTCAAATACAGGGTTTGGGGAAAAATCTTCTTAGATCTACACATGCATCCTCTTTCAGAAATTGCCTGGAGAACCTGACTATACTCCAATTTATATGGGATGCAGCAATTCCTCCCTTTAGAGAAGGAGAAATTTTTGAAACACTCTTCAGGAACGTGTTTAGATCCCACAATTAAGCAGAAGTTTTAAATCAGTGGTGCACTCCAACCTCCAGAACATTTAATTTCTCTCATATTGCTAACGCTCCTATGATATGGATGAGATCTAGCCTATGAGTAGTTATTTAACAAATCTTTTGTACCAGCTATCAAGCAGGTTCATATTATTAATGAATATTAACTGCTGTAGCTCAACAGGCTTGTCTCAGGACTAGGGATGCCGATACAACCTGTCTGATGCCCTGATGCAGGTGGACCAGGGAGAGACAAGAAGCTGACCACCATGTCCTACATGCAGAGAGCACAAGTAAATCCACAAGGGACTAATCAAGGGTGCTGCCATAGGGTGTGGAAAACCAGGTGGGCTCTACCACCTTGCCACAGTTCAGAGCAGTAAAGTTCTGCAGTTCTGGATGGGAAGGTTGTGATACACAATGACAGCGAGGATGCAGGTGCAGATGTAGGTATATTTCTGAGCAAAAGACTCTGACCTTTCAGTCAAGCTATAGAAAACCACTGGAAGTCCTCTCAGGTGATGAACTCCCCCTCTGTAACATGTTAGCTTTCAAGCAAGACACAGTTTTCAACACGATTTGACCTGATACACTGTTAAAAAGCAGCTTCCTCTAACATGAGGAATAGTTGGGAGGTGTTTTTTCTTTATATTAGTTATCTATTCTACTATACAGCTGGGAGGAGAGGGAGAAGGGAGAGAGTCTGGACAAATATAAAGCATTACAAATAATCTGAATAGGAGGAAAAAAAAAATTCCTAACAGGAAATTAAGCATTCTTAAGAGGAACTTTTGAAACTTGAAGGAAAAAAGGTCAGCTTTAATAACTAATTTATTCACTTGATAAGAATTTACAGCCATCACAGCTGACCCTCTTATCAATTATAAAAATGCCCCAACTGATGCTGTCTTGTGACTTCTACAGTATTTTGCAACAAAGTACTACATTAAAAAATGATTTTTAATTATTTTTTTCTGTCATTCAAAAATATTTCCCTTTTCCATTCAATTTCTGAAATTCTGAAGACCTCTCAATCAACAAAAAGCTTTAATGTGGACAGTATTTCACTTGAGCCACATCAGTGTGTGTGCAACTCACTTAAAATCTGTAGCAGACTGTTTAAAGAGCACTGTGACAAATAACCAAAAAACCAAAACCTGGTATAAAACTAGGCTTATAAATAGGTTGAAATGGCTGTAAGACAATGAGAGCCCAATATCAAAGTCCAAGGCAATGCATTTTGATGTATATTTCACAAAGTGATAAAGAATAAATAATTTTAAGAATATATTCTGATGATGTATTTAAATGGGAGGGAACAAATGTGCAAATTTGGTTATGATGGTTTATCTTCAGATTTTAACAACGCAATGCGTCAAGGAGAAAACAGAAGAACAGCTAGACAAGTGAAAACTTCTCAGAATATGCTGAAATGGATGTAGTCACTGAAAACTTGTTTTCCTCTTCCTTCGCAATTTTATGAACATCCAATCAACCTGATAAGAGTATGTCACTACTCAATTTTCTTGCTGATAAAGAGCAAATTTGCAATAGCTAAAGTAGAGAGAATAAAATTTAAAAAATTAAGTATTCCATCATTTCCAGCATTCAAGCTGAATCTTTGCTCTATGAATCAGCCTCAGCATCTACCCTACGAGTAAAAGGGAAAAGAGCTCAGAGGTTCGATTGGTCTTGTGGAATTAGCATGAAAAAGGGTGTTGAATCTTAGAGATTTAGCATGAGAATTACCTGGTTTTGTCATTCTTCTATGGACAAGGGGCAGAAAAAGGTGCTGTTAATGAAAGCACTCTAGTTGAGAGGGACTGAAAGGTCCACATGCATTTCTGCCCATGACTCTTCTCAGTGCTCTCTGTAAAAAAACCAACAAACCCAAACATTTGGTATCTGTAGTGTTCTGCTCTCCCTACGCTACGGGTTTCTAGAGTAAGCTTAGAGTACTCCATTTTATCGATCAGGCTTTAAGGTATGCTTAGACTTTGACACTCCCTACTGCAATTTCTAATTTCACTGAAACGACTTAGGGTAATCCTTCTTTCTGTATTTCCAATTAATCAATAAAGGAAGAAAACAAATCAAAAAATCTATTGACAAACAGTTGCAGAGATTTCTTATTAAAACCTAGCAATACACTTGAATGGCTATTGTCAGGATTCTGGTGTTTATTCAGATAAAGGTTAACGCGTCTCTTCTTAACCAATGTATGCTGTATGCCTTCAAAAATAAGGGAATATAAGAATGCCTTGCAAAAGGAAAAAACCTAGCTGATAAGCAATCTGTAACTTTTGGAGAGTTGGTTGAAGTTTTCCTTCACTTGTTCTGGAATAGTCTTGTATTCGCTTTCCAACTTGTATCATCATTAGTCTAACTAAAAAATGATCCTTGATTTTGTAACACTAGAAATAACAGAGAATAACTTTACACAAGAGTCTGTGTTGCTAATCCTAAAAGCCAAAACATATCTGTTACGTTTTGTTCCTACTGCCAAATTTAATTCCACGTTTAAAATACTAATTAAAAAATATTCCATAGTTATTTACCATCAAATTATTTCCCCCCCCCTTGACCTGTCACTACAAAATAAATAAAAATTCAGCTGCAGCTAAACCCCACATTTTTCTCAATTTAGCAACACCCCTACATGAGAAGAAGGTAAGCAGTATATTGATTTCTATATATACATATATAGATAAAGATTTGCATAAAGACAAGGCAAACATTTTGTAAAACTTTCACAGAATACTCAACCCAGGACTTATTTCTGTAATTCCTAATCATCCTAAATGAACCACATACATAACTGGAAAAATGCTTTCAGTGGAATGCACACATGCTTACACAAGTAAATTATTATGAACGCTATCAGTAAGAATGATAATTTGCAAGTGATTCAACTGCAGAGATAAATAGAAGGTTGATTTTTATAACTTGATCTGGCTTTGCTCAAAAGGACTGATGAAGAGTTGGGACAAATGTCAAATGAAGACATGAATCCCCATTTTAGGAATCTATTTATTTCAACAAAATTAAAAGAGATCATTGCGTTTATAAGAATTAATATTTTCTATGGTTAAGGAATTCTGAAACTATTCTTTATATGGAACATAGCATCTTTATTTTTACTTAGTTTCTCATACAAGACTTACTTGAGACCTTATTTATGCAGTAGTTTTACTTAGGGCTATGTTTTTCTTAAGATTCAGTAATAGGAATGCTCTTATATTTTTTCATGTTATCCTCTGTCAGCATACCCTAGATCCAACATTCATATCCTCATCCTGAGAAATAGATAATAATTATTCTACATCACTGCATAGACGTTCTTCTGCTATTTTAATCTTCTAACTTCTCTTCAAGAATCAAGTCCAAAACAGCTGTATTTCCCCTTGTTACGATACTTAGTGCAGTAAATACTTGTGACTATGGAATCACGTATGGAAGTATGCAGCACGTAAATGATTACACATCAGCACAACACATCAACGTCCAGCCATGCAGCACGGGAGCCAAGACCCCACCCTTTCCAACCCGAAGGCCCTGGAGTTATTATGGGAGGAAACTATCTGAGGGTGGAAGGGTTTTCTAGAAAGTGAAAGGGATGAAGAACATAATATGTGACCTTGTTATTTCCTGATTATTGCTCTTTGTGCTGAGGGGATAGGTATTTTAGCAACATCAGCTCAAGCGAGCTGAGACTGTCTGGTTTTAATGGATTTAGATGATTTTTCCTTATAGAGTGACCTTCATTTTCTGTTTGAACAGCAAAATGACACAACACCATGAACTGCTGCTGCTCACTTTTCCAGCACGAAAGTTTTTTTAAGATACATGTACTTAAAAAAAAGTAGGTATGTTTTATCTCAATGTATATTAGAATTAAGCCTATACTTACTACTCAAAACAGAGAAAGAGAATCCCTGCAAATCCAGTGAGTTGGTGGTCCTGCTGGTCCTCTGTGAAAAGAGAGTCTGAGAACCAGGCAGAGGAGAAATCTGAACTTCCCAGATGAGTGCTCTGACTGTCTGCCTTGGAAGCTCTCCCTGGCTGTGCATTTAGCCAGTTTTGTTTGGAAACGCTTTTCCAAGTTTTCTTAGATTCTTAAAAACTTTTGGTTTCAATGAATCAGCATTTCCAGATGAAAGGCTGCTGGACTGAAAAATCAACGAGCATCTGTATTTGTAATAACTGCTGAGATTATATTTATCAGTTCAGTAGTTCTGACTGAACAGTTAGCTGCGTGTTTCTTGACTGATAGAACATGCCCTCCTCTCCACATGCATTTAGGATTTTAATCAGTAAGTTATTAAGAACTTTAAAATTTTATTGATACAAATAACCTGTCACGTCAAGAATGCATATTCTTATGATGTTGATGTATTTGCACCACAATAGAAATGGGGAGTATTATGACTTAAATATGAAATCAGTAATTTCCTCTTATGGAAATGGCTGCAAAATATAACCTCAGAGAAGAAGATACCCCACTGCAGTAAACAATCAAGGTATATTTAGAATGACCAAGCTGTTCTCTTTCATGCTGATGCATTTAAACAAACTATAAGGGACTTAAATTATTAGAATGCTTCATTAAATATATATATACACTTATTGTTGTTGTTGTTCTTGCAAAGCAAAATCCACAAAAGAACCACTTATAGTTCTTTTCCCTTTACAGTATGTTTATTCTGGATACGGTCAGCAGTATTTTCAGATCATTCTCAAAGGCCTGTGTAAATATTTGAGATTAAAACCTGAGTGTAAATTTTTGTGGACTTTAGAATGTCATTCATAACCTGTCAGAAGACCCCTTGAGACTGTATTAAGGCATTCAGCCTTCTGCTGCTTTGAAGATCCAGGTGAAAGCTTCCATTTGCCTAGGCAAGAGGGGCAACATGCTGCCACCGTAGCTAGCAGGCAAGAATGGACACCCACAAACATGAAAAAAAACCCAAACCCTTTCTACACTCCCAGCTCATGAAGCCTACCACTTGTGCCAGGACTAATTCAAGCAGAAAAAAATGTGGTCATTTCAAAACACCACTTAAAAATCAATGATGACTGGCACACAGATATAACATTACACCACAGTCCTATCTCCATTGAATACGTAGTAATTACCTGAAACTTGGTTGGTGCTTTAAGTGAACAACACAGTAAGTCACTACTCTATTACTTTTATATTAGTATGCTATTGCTAAGATGGACATGGATAAGCACAACCCCTGGTAAGTAATAATTGAATATTATACATGCATTCTGATGCTACCATAGGAAACTGATTCCTTCAGCAGAAGTAATCCTTTTAAACTAAGTTAGATCAGGTTACAGTAGCTAAGTGTAGCTTGCATCTCCAAAATATTTGTCATTACATGATTTTTAAAAGCTATTTTTCAGTTATCTATTAAATCAGACTATTCAGAAACACGGAATACAGTATTACAAAAACAAAATCTGCCCACCAAATTTTGGATGAAAAAACCCCCTCTAAATACAAATATTTCTTATTATAGTTCAGTTAATAGAAAAGAAAAAAATTCTAATACTGTATTGTAGCACGTGGAAAACACTGTCCTGCACTTTTCCATATGACCGCCCTCTCAAGACAACATTATGTTTCTTCAGCAGTTGAATTTTTGAAAGCAAACACAGATATACAAAGACACATTTTCTTACAAAGGTTTCCTTACTACTAAAATAGCTCACTGCTATCACACAACACAGCAACATGAATACTGTGTCTATTATACCTTATGATTACCTATGAGGACACCGCTGCATCCCTGCGTGGCTGGCTTGCAAGACATAGAAAATGGATCACATCTCTTGCTGAGGGCGCCGTTTCCACCACAGCACTACCTGCTTGCACAGCTATTGGGGATGCTTCTCCCCAACCACTTCTATCACATATCACTATTTGGGGTTGCCCACAACAGCCTGGATTATGCAACGACAGAGATGAGGTAAAAAGGTCTGACTTGGTAACAGCTTAGTCTCAAGTCTAACAAAGCCTGCAAGTGTTGCAGCAGTAGGCATGAATGAAGCAACTCTTACCAATGCATCTGGGGACCAGCTGTGTCACACTGGTTCAAAGGAAGTGACCATCTGACTCCATAGCTGTAGTGAGACGGATGCAAAGTGCCACTGAAGTCCAAAAGACGTAACTTTTTATTAACAGAAATTTGTATCCTAAGAAATCTTTAGAAAACCTCCTCCTTGAAGAGAATCTGTCCCCTTGAGCACAAAGCAGCAAGCCATGGGGAAAAAGAGGTGAGAGTGGAGATCAACTGTGTCTCGTTCCAGGCTATCCTGGACCCTCGTTTCTGAGAAGGGAATACACAGTTTTCTTAGATGGTATTTAAGACATCTGAGTCAGGAGCTTAAAACTATGATAACATGTAAAGGAATAATTATATATCTAGTGAGAAAGGAATGTATGAGGGAGGGATACTCTGTCCGGATGCCAGCACCAGTGAGTAACAGCAAATGGTTCAAACTGGAAGGGCCTTTCCCTTAAAGAACCAGTTGGTCTCCTTTGTTTGGAGGACTCGTGAGCATTTTGCAGGGTTTGGTCTCTGCAAGGATCTGCTCTGCACTTAAAGTAGATGCCACGTGATCCATTCTCCACTGGCTCCTGCCTGACCTGCTCCATTCTGAAGCTTTGAGATTAAAAGCTGGAAATGTCTCCTGTTTTCTTTTATACTTAATCATCACTTCACAGAAATAAGTGGAAACTTCACAGGATAATCCTGTTTTTATTGTGCTATTATGTACAAATGTACTGCCATGGAGCTGCAAATTTTTTTACCTCAAGCATCTTTACACGATTATACATCTTCATTTTTCATAGAATGTGTAAGTTAAAAAATACATCTCTGTTTATCCCTCATAATAAAAGGAACTTTATCAACATAATAAACTACAACAGCCAATACTTTTCTTTAAATGATCATCAACACATTTTAACTTGCACTTATTTCCTGAATGGAAGGATATTATTTTTTAAAAATCAGAGGTAGAGTTTCTTTTTCCAACAGTTCATACTGATAGTCTGATTACTGTTTCTGGACTAAGGTCCTGTAAACATAAAATGAAGTACAACCATGTGAAAGTAAACAAACAGAAACATCCTAAGTTTTCTGTAAGTGTTGTCTCTTTACATATTTCCTTATGATCTGGGTAAACAGGCAAGAAATTCTGTTCTTTTTCACAACTGCTTTTTCACAAAATAATAATGGTCATAGATTTTTAAAATTTTCTCCATTATGTTCAGTTGTGATCACTAGTGCTTTTACATTTTGTCTCAGCACCAGAGTCTCATGAGGTGCACGTATGACCTGACATCAATGGGAAATATTTTGAGAACTTTATTTTATATTCTGCTGACAGTTCTCCTATGCCTTCAAAAAGCATCTGGGAACTGATTTTCTGCCTTCATGGGCACCTATCCTTCCAGTGGATAGAGTCTCTAGATGGTCCCATTGTCCAAGACTTTTGATTTTAGAATAGGAACTTCTATTGCTCCTAGAGCAATAAAAAAAAATTGTTGTATTCTCTCCTCATCCAATTCAGATGACTCTCTGTAGTAGGAGGCATCCTGAAAACACTGAGATAAACTCGGAGTTTGCTTTCCAACCATTTAATTTCATGCAGATACCACATTTAACTTGTGCACCAGTGTTCACTCCAACTGGAGCAGCTCTGCAGAGACCTGCTTGATCATTGCTGCAGCCCTGTCTGGCAAAGTATTGCTGAAGTACTCTTCCTTATCTATGAATGTTTTCCTTTAGATATTTTTGGTAATTTCCTATAGGTTTTTGCAAATAGCTTAATTTCTTGCAAAAACAGTAGCAGCTAGGCAAGGTACTACTTAGGTTGTTTTTTCCTCCCTCTGAATAGTACAGCCTTGTTTGATTCTGCTCAACAACTTGACAATTTTAAAAAATTACTTCTCTAAATCTAAATCACAATCATCTTAATCATAATCTTTTTCTCAGTTTGGGGTCTTTGATCCCCATTTTCATCTCTTTAAATAAACTGTTACACAGATTTTGAATTAGAAATAAACTGCCTCTGAAAATCACTTTTTGCATGTCAAAAAGAAATGTGTGTTCTTCCAGGTGCGAGTTCCTTTATTTCCATTCTAAGGCCTTGTTTCTGCTTTCCTTTTTGAGATTAAAAAATGTTGGAAAAGGTAAAAAAATCCCCACACCTTTCCTCAAATTTCCCGAGCTCTTCTTTTATGTCTCCAGGATAAATGTTTCCTTAAGAAAATTAACATTTGATTGTAACAGGCTACATTTGACAGGGTTGGAGCAGGTAAGATTGGGAGAAAGAGAGAACTTAAATGGAACAATAGTATCCACTCCATATAACCTCTGATTTTTCTCTCTGAGAAATGAGTTGGGGGCTTCCAAATGGGACAGTTTGTAGTTATTAGACTGTTCACAGTTATGCATTGAACTGAAGGCTGCCCGTTTGAGTGACACTATTCTTAAGTAGCTCTTAACCTTACAGTCTTCATTTTTCCTAAAGGTTTTGTTTGCATTTGCTATACAAATAATCTCCATCAACTGGAACTTTTTACAACTATCTTAGCTTCCGGAAAGTAAAATAATTTAGGCAGAAAGTGATGTCCAACAGAAAAAGAAATCCCAAACCACCACTCATCCTACAAAAACCTTAGGGGAATCAGAAAAGCCCAAAACACTTTGAGGGCACGTTGTGGAACAAGTCTACCATGCAAAAAAAAAGAGCACCAGCTAAGTATCTTTTGCTCTGCTCTACAGAGGTTTTGCATCTCTTTTTTTTTTTTTTTTTCCTTGAAGACAACATATAATACACTACAATGGCTTAAAAATGATATGCTTATGACCAATACTGTTAATAAAAATACCTTCCTGTCCATGTCCTGTCTATAGACTTCTCTACATAACAGTTTAAATTATAATGGTTTACCTCTGTCTCTGAAAAGTCACACATATCAACTAGAGCTGCACATTTTGAGAGAACTCAAAACTATTATACTAATATATTTGGTGTCATTTATCTGTTTCCTTATTACTTTTTCTACATGTGCAGGAGTGAAAAAGATTGATTTCCCTTGTTACCTGAGTTTCTCCAAAAATAAAAATGTGATTTTGATGTTGGAATGAGAACCTGGGATTGTCTTGCCAGGCAAACCCGGGAGATTCAGCCTGACTCCAACTGATTTTCTTTCTGCTAACCCATAAACAGAGCAGGTTCTTCAAAGGGATGAGGGAAGTGGGACTTCTCCTTTTTTAGGCTGGCTGCTCCTTTAAGTTTGGATGACTTTTGGTAGCATGCCACCGCTGCCTTCTCACAGAGAAAGGAAAGTACTTCTACGAGGGTTTTTAAAAATACTATTATTTTTTAAAATGAGATAGAAAGATGCAGAAATTAGTTTGTTTTTCAGTCTGATGAGAACCCAGTTTCTCATGATGAGTTCATAGTTTTGGACGCAGTGTCCTCGTTTGTTACAAGTTTGGTCAGTGGAATCCCTCAGATTTTTGTTTCCACATGCAGTGCGCACGGAACCTTTCAGCTAGGCAGTCTTTTGGAGATCGATAATAAAGAAGATACTATGTGCAGAACTTTGTATTACCTATGTCACCTTCAGGGGAAAGAAGCAAATGCCCATTTATGAACATGACAGATCCATGTGAAGAAGCAGACTCAGGAGACCTTGCTGACAAAACCTCTTTCACAGACAACACTTTTGAGCTTCGTGCCCTCTGCTTAAAAGTTCTGCCAACTCAGCATTTTCAAAGAAGGGTTCCCCTTCAAGCCAGCCTGTGTATTTTGCAGAGGCCTCAGCTGTCAAACAGAACAAGGCACAAAAAGGGACATAGCTCTCCACCCCTTAAAATCAGTCACAGGATTTCAGTAGCTGAAGAAAATAACTGAAACTATGCTCCTAACTTTTCTCTAGAAATGAAACTTCACACTGACTTTAACTGGTGAACCACTAAAACAAAAAATCTATGCTTAAAGCAAAGAATACCTGAAGCTGAAGGTTACAATTTAAAATCCTTACTTTTTTTTTTCCACTGGATGTTGTAGGAAGAACCTAATGAGGTTAGGGTTTCATCTTCTTTTACAGCCTCAGGTTCAAAATGTTTGGGAACAGTGAAAAGTAAGGCAAATAGGGCATGCATGTGTGTATGTGTGCAAAAGCATAAAAATGGGAACTGCTTTCAAAAGGCTCTGTAACTACGATCATGGAGAGGCCTTGCAACTAAAAAAAAAGGAAATACAGGAAAAAAAAAAGAAAGAAAAGAAAGCACTAGCTTAGATGCCAACTATCGGTTATCTGGACTGCTAGCACAATAGGTCCAGTGTTTTCAGTGGACACTATCAATGTTCTTAGTCTTAAATTAGAGTAAGCAGCTGTTTTAGTGTACAGCTGAGCGTGACATAAGCCTGTGTAAACACTTCCCTCTGCCACATTCTTCTAAAGTGGACGAGGGTTGTATTTTTCCTCCCCTCATGTAGAGTAATCCCCTTCTCCAAAAGTTCAGAATACCTCTTAATTCACACTTCAATTCTGCCACTAGAAAGCAACAGAAAGAGCAAGGGGGGCAATATGGTTTGTCAGGTGGGTGTTTGTATCATGCATCAAAATATCTACTTTTAAGCCTTGCAACTTTGACAGCATTCCACAAACACATTCTCCCTATTCCCCTAAGTCTACGTTTTCCAATGTCAACACACTTGGTAGATTCCAAAGTCAGTTTTGATAGTAGTGATAGGAAATCCCTACTTCTGGTTCCTATGGATTTAGTATATAATCATAAAGCACACTGATACGTGTTTGTACCTACAAAAATATATTATACTGCACAAATCAATTGATTCAGTTTAATAAAATTCCTTACTGTCCTCACATTTTCAGTGGACTCAATTCCTGAAGAATTTTAAAAGTGAAACTTTAAAACTGCATAACCAACACTGGTAAAATCTGAAAATCCTAGCAGAGTTTATGATAAACATCTCTCTCCCTTCTCCTCTACCCTTCAGTTTTCAGATACTTTTTGGGGCATCTAGAGGTCAGGCAGAGAAACTTGAGAACATACTGCAACAAATGAGCAACAATTTCCACAGTATATTAAGCTGAAACCATGACATTGATTTGCATGAAAAGGCAGCTGACCTCCATCTCATGACTTATTTTTAAATCAAATGAACTTTGAAGCTGACAGACAAAGGCAGATAAATTGCCGTATCTTCCAGTTTTCAGCTGAAGCCTATGGAGCTGGAAGAACTCACAAGAGTTGCCAAGCTCCTTTCCTCTACCGTAAGAGACAAAACTAGAGGCTATGGACAACACTGCCCAACAGAGAAGACTGAGAATTCCCAGAAAAGCTGCAGCAGAAGCAACAGCTCACAGGGAAGATCTCATCAACGAGGAAACGGTCCAATAATACAGTCTAATGTTATATTGCCCAATTCTGACTCTTAACTCTACATGCTACCTCTTTAAATGCCCAGTCACTTGAAGAGGGACCTGTAATTTCCGTGGCACATAATTTCTCAATTGTTCTGGCACTGTAAGACTGTGCATCTTATTTCTTGTTGAGTTTTCTTCAGGTTGTGAAGGATCGTGGCCAGCAACTACACAATGGTGGGGAGGGTAGAGGAAATGAGCTTGGAATGTTAAATACTTTCAACTAGGCTACCTGAAACAGAGAAACAACTCTGATACCAATTAGTACCTTGTCTCTTTCTGTTATAATCTTATGCCATCACCACCCTGGCCACATCTTCACAGGTTTATCTGTCTCTCAGACAACTGGGATCCACACAGCTCAGTTACAAAAGTTCTTCAGTTGGTAATCCTTCTCTTCGGAGCTGGTCTCAAGCACAAATACAAGCTGGGTGATGAAT
>NW_010329884.1:0-201 GCF_000700745.2 Antrostomus carolinensis
CCGGCCAGACGGGGGGGACACAGGTGGGGGTTCCGGGGCAAGGGCAGGGGCAGGACATGGCCAGGGTGGGTGAAGCAGCCCCTGGGGGGGCTTCGCTTGGCACTGGCACCACAGCAGCTAAAAACCCCCCAGCCCCGGCTGGGTCAGGACCACCCCTCTCCTCCCTCCGTGCCTCAGTTTCCCTCCATCATCAGCTTCCCT
>NW_010329885.1:0-207 GCF_000700745.2 Antrostomus carolinensis
ATCAGCAGAGCCTTGGCCCTGGTGATGGCCACGTTGAACCTCTGAAAGAGAACAGAGCGAGGGATTCACCCCCCAGCAGCACCTCTCGGCCCCCTCCCCAGCCCCACCTGGGTGCAGGCAGCTCCAGTGTGGTGCTGAGCACCCTAAGCAGCTCTGCCTGCCACCCAAGAGGAGTGAGGGGTGCCAGGGGAGCGGGGTCTGCTCAGG
>NW_010329885.1:382-1112 GCF_000700745.2 Antrostomus carolinensis
GTCCCCTCTGCGGGGGGGGGGGTGGCCTCCTCCCCCCGCCATGTCTGGGACCGTACCTTCAGCAGTCTGATGTCCGGCAGCTTCCGCAGGACAGGGTCCAGGGAGGTGATGGCTTTCCGGATCTTCTCCACCTGGGAGGAGGCACATGGCACAGTCCAGCCACTCTGGAGCCATCCCAGGGCTGCCCAGCCACTCCAGTGCCCCTGTCCCCTGGGCAGGTCTATGCCCGTCCCCTGCCTGCTCCTCACCTGCTTCCTGTAGGGAGTGATGATGCCGATCTCCTTGGGTGAGACAGTGGGGCAGCCCCCCTTGCCCCGGCTCTGCAGCAGCTTCTTCAGGGAGTCGACCAGACCCTCGATTGTTGAAGAACGAGGGGCTCTTGGCCTCTCTCCGTTCTTCCCCACTAACCCCGTGGAAGATGATGGGGAAGCCCTGGGGATGGAGAGTGTTGGGCTCTGCTCCAACTGCAGCTTGGGGTGTCCCCCAAGCCCCCTCGCTGCTGCCCCCCCTCACTTTTTTGGGAAGCTCCTCCCAGTCACAATACAGACTCCGGATGTCGAGCTCACCGCTCTCGCACGCCTTCAGCTCGCTGTCGTAGAAGAGCTCGTTGGGGATCCTGAGGATGGCCTCGTGGGACCTGGCAGAGGCAGGACGGTACCCAGGGCGGGTGCCAAGTGGCCCCAGCACCCTCCCGGGCATGGTGCACCCAGGACAGTGGGTGTGCTCCCAT
>NW_010329885.1:1185-1426 GCF_000700745.2 Antrostomus carolinensis
AGCCCCATCCCTGCCTGCGCCCGTCCCCGCGCTGGCCCTGTCCCCACCTGTAGTTCCAGAGCAGTTTGGTGACAAACTGTGGGTCGTATCCTTCATCCGACTTCTTGTACAGGGGGTTGTGCAGCATCAGCCTCTCCAGCAGCGAGGTGCCTGTGCCCAGCGAGACCCCATGGCTCCCTGCGATGCCGCTCAGCCCCCGGGTGCCGGCAGCGCTCCCACCCCTCTCCCCGCTCACCCAAGC
>NW_010329885.1:1623-2071 GCF_000700745.2 Antrostomus carolinensis
TGCGATGGCGACCACGCTCTCCGGCTCTACCGCCTGGCCGCTCTCGTCGATGAAGACGTGGGAGAAAAACCCTGGGGAGAAGTTGGCTGACACCAACCTGGGGGAGAGATGGGGTGAGGCTGCCTTGGCATCCCTGCCCCGGCTGGCCATCCTTCCTCCCATCATCCTCACCCGAGGAGGGGGGGGTCCCCCGCTGCTCGCCCTCCTCCACCCCCCCTCCCCACTGCTCCCCAGCGGGGCTGCCCTCACGGCCTGGTCACAGGGCATCCACTGGAGGTGGTGGGGACAATCCCAGGTCCTCTGACCTTCCTGCTGGCACCAGCGTGGTGACGAGGATCCGGTAGCGCCCCAGGTGCTCCTTGCTGGGGTACAGGTAGCAGCTCTGCTCACTGTCCCAGTTGCAGCAGGGCTGAAACAGGCGTTGGGTGGGATCCCGCTCTCCCAGGGG
>NW_010329885.1:2101-2495 GCF_000700745.2 Antrostomus carolinensis
GGCTGAAACAGGCGTGGGGTGGGATCCTGCTCTCCCAGGGGCTGCCAGCCCAGCTGTGCCGCAGGTGCTGGGACAGAGGGACAGGGACCTTACCTTGACATCATCAGGCACCTCCTGGTAGTTCCTGGAGCTGGCCATGAGCCTGTAGATGTGCCGAGGGGCGATGTCCTTGATGAGGCGCTGGCACAGCAGGTCTGCAGCACTGTTGGAAGGGGCGCAGGCCAAGATCCGGGCGTCCTTGAAGCACGTCCATACCTTGGTGGAAGGAAGGGGGAAGGTGCTGAGCCCCACGGGCTGGGGTGGGCAGCAATGCCCAGGGCTGGACCTGGGCCCTGGCTGCTCACCTGCTTGATGGCCTCCACCACAGTGACTGTCTTGCCAGTCCCTGGGGGGC
>NW_010329886.1:0-393 GCF_000700745.2 Antrostomus carolinensis
TCACCGACTGTCACTGACTGACACCGACTGACACCGACTGACACCGTCACCGATTGTCACTGTACCAACACTGACTGACACCATCACTGACTGTCGCTGATACTGACTGTTGCTGATACCGACACTGACTGACACCAACCGTCACCGACTGACACCGACTGTCACTAACACCGACTGACACCGACTGTCACCGATTGTCACTGATACCGACACCGACTGTCACTGACCGACACCAGCTGACAACCTACTGTCACCTACTGTCACCAACTGTCACCGACACTGACACCGACTGTCACCGACACCGACTGACACTGACTGACACCAACTGTCACTGTCACCGACTGACACCGACTGTCACCAACACCGACTGTCTCCGACTGACCGAGCACCGCC
>NW_010329886.1:406-1849 GCF_000700745.2 Antrostomus carolinensis
CCCACGGGGCGGTCCCCCCGCCTGAGACCCCGTCCCGCCACGGTGCCTGTGTCCCGGCAGACGCTGGGCTCCCTCCGCTAAGGAGCAGAGCACCCTCGGGGCCAGGCAGGGAGACACCGCCCCAGAGAGCTCCTGAGGGCTGCGGTGGTGGAACGGCCAAAGACGTGAAATGGGGGATGAGTTAAACAGAGGGGAATCAGTCATAATTAGCTTTATGTATTTACACTGGAAATAGCCTGAAATCTTCAGTATACTGCGCTCTGATGAGACATCAAACAGAGCTGCTGCAGCAACCCTGTGTCAAAGATCCCGCTCTCGACTTCCCCCAGAGCAGGAGATGAACTTACAAATTAAAGCAAAGGTTCTGGTTTGTTTGGGTGTGTGTTTTTTTTAGTTGTTGTTGGTTTTTTGTTTAACTAACAAACCAGGAATACTTTTATAATTTTAAATTTTGCCCCTCTAACATTCACAGCTTTGCAAACTTTCCTCTCTTAACTCTCACCCTTATTGCAAGTGAAAGTCGAGCCGTTTCTGTATTAATTTCATGGCTCCAGGAGATGGAGCTTTAGAATAAACAAATGCAGTAACACAGGCACTGGCAATGTTACAGGGGTATCAGCTTAAGAGATAAGCATTTGCAAAAGTTTTTTCTCCTTTCCTGTCTGAAATTGGGAGGTACCGTGACTTTGTTATTGATCTGCAGGTTACAGCAGGTTGAAGGTTAAATACTTGCTTCATTGATCAGGACCGATCCTGTCAGGGATTCCACAGCAATCCTGCTGCTAGTGGCTTGTCAGGAAATCAGGGGAAGGGATGCAGTGAGCCACACCTGTATCATTTCCCTGCCTCTAAACCCCGCCGTGAGCTTCCTCTCTACTCCCCCAAATTGCACAAACCATTGCAGCGAGACTAGGGAAGTGATCTCACGAAATCAGTCTGAGCAACAGAAAGCTTTTCAGCACTGTGAGGGGCATGGTCTGTTCTCTGCCTGCAGTCCTTAGGAAAAGGAGTCATGGATTTAGATGACCATGGGGAAGAAGCCAGGTGTTGGGGTGGTGCTAATGATAAGTGATGTGCTGGAATAGCTCACCCAGCTTTCTCAAAGCCCTTCTCCCCCTCTTCTTCCCCATGACAGAACCCATCTCTATGGTTTGGGGTTGACTAAATTGCTTCCTCAGGTGATTTCAACCTCTAATTCCTCCTCTCACCCATAATTCAACATTTCTGGAAGGTTTCTGTTTTATTGGGCTAAAGTTTCCCTGAGCTGGTTCAGTGCAGTTGCTGGTAGGAAAGTAGTAATTGAGTATTTGCCCTGCCCTTGGAATCAAAATATATCAAATGCAGAACCTCAGATCTGAGGCTCAGAGGCAGTATCTGGGAAGCTGAGGATGCCTCCTGCAAAGAATTTTATGGCAAATGAGAGATTAGTTGGTCTTCTCTTTC
>NW_010329886.1:1874-23195 GCF_000700745.2 Antrostomus carolinensis
TTTCCCTCTCCAGGTAGGTTTGTTTGGGGTTTTTTTTAAATCTCTTATTTTTGGTATCTAAAGCGTTTTCCTAGTTGCAGAAGAGATATGATAAAGCTCAGTTGCTTGAGATATTTAAGATAATTCTGCTCTTCAATGTACTTGTCTTTCAGGATTGGGGTTTTCTTCCCCTTGATGTTCATTATAAACTTTCTTTATTCCATCCCCAAAGGTATCCTAATTTTTCTAACATACACCTATTTTTGAGTGCCAAGCATTTCCCTTTGGGGCCACTCCCCTCAAGTGTTTCCTGTTTACTCTTCATCTTTGCTCACCAGTGTGTCCTAGTGACTCCAGGTGCTCTTTTCTGAACTCCTGGGCCTGTGTTGCATTTTGTTAACAACTTGTAAAGATGCCAAGGAGACATGCTGAGGTCTCCATCAAGAAAACAACTGTTTATGTGGGAGACAGGGAGAAACTTCTGCTTTCCGCTGGCATCACTCATCTCCCTGGGAATCTTGGCAAGGGGTGACTGTCCCTGTTTACATGGGCTTCTCTCCTGCAGTTACCACACCCAGGATCTTGCCTTCTAGTGTTGTGATGCTGGGGCCTCCTCATACAACAACAGTTCCTGGTCAGTGACTGTCTGCACCCCACGGTTTATTCAAGGAGTGATTCATGTAAATTCCTCAACAGCCCTAGGAGCAGGATGCTGACCCACGTCTTTTCCCTGCCCAGGTGACGGCTCTGATCACGGCGCTGTCGGGTGATGCCTAAACTTGCTCATTTTTTTTTCTCCTGAACCCATACAACTTTGACTCTTGTACAAGGGATAAATTAAAGTCATGTGGACAATGTTATTGTAAGGCACTTCTTTCTATGTAATAGTGTGATTTACAACAAAATCTATCTTAAATAACAAAATAAATGCCTTGTTTTCTTGCTGCTCTGGGAATATCAGAACAGATCTGTGCCTCTCAGAGTCTTACTAGCTTCTTTCTGCTTCCGTTCTTTTGATTATTTATTCCTTTCTGCATTCTCTTTGACTTTCAACTCAGTCAAAGAGCTGTGCTGCATGCACCAAAGGCATGAGAGATCTCTTCAGATCTCTTTCCGACTGCAGGTCTTGGCTGTCTTCTTTCAATACATGTATTCAGAGGGGCCTGTGTGTGGCAAAGAGGAGAACTAGGTACAGAGCCTCTGCTCAGGGATCTCAGTACCACTGCTAAAATACCCCACAGAAAACAGGAGCCTTGCCTGTGTGATCTTAAAGGGGGTTGTCCTCCAAACACAGGAGTTCTGCTTTGCCAAGGCATTATTGCAGAGCTCTGTTGGTTCACAGAACCCTTAAACGGGCTTTCTCACTCGGGGTGAACACCCTCCACAGGCACATATACCTGTCTTGTGTCTCTGTGTAGGAATATGGACAGCTAAGTCACTCTGCAGTTCCTGAATAACTAGCTTTTAAATATAAATATTTTTTCCCATCCATTTAAAATATTTACAGTGGAGATTTTGCCCTTATATATCCTTAAATTCTTACATAATTTTTAAACAATGAAATGAACTCACAATTTAGGAACTTAATGAAAAACATTAACCTGATCTTCGTATTTTCATAAGAAATCTTCCTGAGGGTCAGTATATAGATGTGTATTTTGTAGTGCCTGGCAATAAACCCTCAGGCATTCATAAAACAGGCTAATCACAGTTTTCTATAGTAACACAAATAAAACTGGAAACTGAAAAACAGATCCTTGATGAAAAATTGAGGACTTAGAAAACAACTCATCACATAAGTATGCAGGAGGGATCTTTGCTATTAGTATCTAATTTATTTCAGCTGGGAGTATGTCTGTCAGCTGGTAACAATACAAACTCATCAGTGGAGTAGGATAAAAGGCGGATAAGCCCCTTGGGCCTTTGAGGGTGTTGGTGGTTTTTGGTGTTTCTCTGCAGGTAAGGGTGGTAATATCTGATAATCTTTCTTCCCCTGACCATTCTCTGTTTTAAAATGGATAAAAGGAGAAGTGCTTGTTGTGCATTAGTTGTTTGAACTTAAGCTGCTGTCTTCTCTTAGGAAACTGTGATAGAATAATTTTGGTTGGAAAAGACTTTTGAGATCATTGAGTCCAACTTTACAATGGCTTTTAGAGTGCAACATCTTCAGGGAGCAGTATGGCTTTGATTGGTTTTTAATGAGCAAAGCAACTGATAACACACTTGCTTTCCAACAGAAGTATCTTTTTCGCATGAGACAACAGCAAGCAGGTTTGTAGTGGTTTCTCAGGTCTAGCACAGGATTGTTGTGTTACCACTGGGTCACGCAAGAAAAAAGCATTTGGTGATGTTGTGGTGGTGCAGGCTCCCCTGTGAGCACACAGGCTTCTCTTGCTCTGGTTTTCTGGCCAGGGTGAGTAATGCATTGATTTTTGCTTTCTTTGTAAGAACCTTTCTTTGTCTGGCTGTTAGATTTGTTTTTAGTGTTATTTTTTAACTGTAGTTCTGGTCAGTTCCTGACCTACATAAACAAATGACCAGACTTTGCTCTTTCCAATTAGTCTGTAAAAAAGTTCACCTGGGACAGTAGTGGCTTCAACTTGTGTGTACAGCCTAAGACAAACTGGATTTGATCTACCAGCTGGAAAAGGGCCTTAGATGGGAGTGCTGAGTTGATTTGCATGGGGTTAATTAAAAAGTCTGAGAAAAGTCATCCAACCTCCCATGGCTAAAAGAATTTCCTCATGTAGCACCTTCTGCAGGGCTCAGTCTCTGTTGCAGCTGTATGGTTCTGCAGTTAGTGTCAGACTGTGGTGTCTGGCACTCGTGTGTCTGCTCTCAGCCTGAGAATGGAGCTGGACCGTGTGAGCTGACAATGCAAGGCCCTCTCTGTTTTTGTGTCATCAGTATTTGCTCTTGTGGGTGTCCTAATGTTTCTCTGGAAACTTGCAGTCTGATTCCAAACACTGTTCAGCTGTGCTTCTGCTGAGCAGTTTCTGCCCGGGACTCTCACTGGTACAGATATGTTGATGAATGTATCTTCTTCCATCAGACTGCCTGGTGTGGTATGTGCTTTATGTGGGAGAATGTGCTGCTGCAGGGTCTCTCCCCCTTTCCCACCCACCCCTGGAATTATTTAGTGTAGACTAAACTGGAGAGGGCATGACAGCTAGTGCTGGACAGATGTTAAGAGCAGCTGGTAGTAAACTAGCACTTTGAGTGATCCATGGCCAAAACCTGAGAGGTCAACTGTGAGATCTTTGATCAGGTAAGCTCACTTGAAGGATAAACTTGACAGGAATGCAGGATTGAGCCTGACAATAAAAGTAATTTCTAAAACTTTCTCTTCCTAACAAGCTTCTTTAACGTGCAGCTCCAAGTCTTGGCATGTTTTCACATTTGTGTTTCCTTCCATAAGTAATACAGAGCCAATGTTTTATACAACTGCATTTGAAAAAAGAAGTGTGAGTTTGTTACAGTCAGCCATGTTTGAAACTGAAGGTGTTTATTTGATGGTGAACTTGTCTGGTTGTGGCTGCACAGCCCCTTTGGCTGGCTAGTTGTAAGCAGCCACTCCAGTGCCAGTGCTTGCACTCTAGATAGACTTGTGTACATTTGTGGGAACACTGGGCAACTTTTTTTTTAAACAACTTTATTTAAACTAAAACAATCTTTGTAGAAGTGTAATGAGAAAATTGTAATGCAGCAGAGGGGTAAGACAAAGGCAAGGGGGAAACTGGAGATGGGAGAGAAAGGGTATAGGTAGATCAAAGAGCTTGTGATGGATTGGGAATCCAAAGGTCTTGCTGCTGAGTAGGGAAGGCTTTGCTTCCCAGAACTCCAGGCATGAAATACTGTTACACCCTTACCCTGTCCTTAGCCATCAGCTGGCATGAGGCTGTTCAAACCACCTGAATTGTGTCTGTGTGGTGTTTGCTAAATCTAAATCTACTGCAAATGGATGGAGAAGCTGGTTAACTTCTTGTGTGAAAGGTTATTCTGTAGCTGAAATTGCTTTAGGTGGCTCAGCTGTATTTTGTCAATAAAATGTGCCATCAGTGAAGGAGTTGGCAGTAAAGTGGCTTCTGCGTGCTTGTAAATGGAAAGCACGTTTGAAGGGCAGCCACTGAGTATTTGGTAGATGCAGTCAGCAATTGTATCATTACAAAGTCTGGTTTTCTGGGATTCAGAGTTTGAATGTGTTTAATTCCAATGGGTTGATATGATTTATGGCTTGGACGTGATTCTTTTTCATCTCTCTTGGCTGCTGTGAAGTGAACTGTGGGATGTGTATGAGTTGCTGTGCGGGGGAGTTCAGTGAAGGGAAGAAAGTGGAAGGCTCCTGGTGTATTTCTGTGTGTTGGGAATACATCCCATAGCATCTCTGTGAAAGTCTATTGAATATTTGGGGGGTGAGGGCTGGCTTGGCATGGTACGCGATATCGAGTGTTTTCCATTCTCAGTAGATGAGATGGAAGGAAGGATCTTGCCAAGTGGGGAACTTCTCATAAATTTCAGCAAGTTTTAGTGTTGATTTTCGTCCTCAGCCTAAACCCATGGGCCAGGCTGATCCCTGGTGTTGTTCTGCTTCCTGAAAGGGTGATTAGAGTAACTGTTGATAGTAGGTGGATGTCTTGTGCTTATTTTTTAAAGATAATTATTATAATTTTTTTAAGTCAGGAAGGATAGTCTTGAATGTAAGACGCTGAGAACTGAGATCTTTATGTGCTGCTTGGTTCTGATGCAGACTTTGTGACCTGGGGCGAGCTATTTATGCTTTTGATTTGCCTGCTTCCTGCTTGTCCCATCCATTTAGACTGTACTGACAGGGACCTACAGGATTTTTCTGCATGATGCATCCACCACAATGAGGCCTGATCTTGGTTGGGGTCTCCAGGTATTATTGTAGAACAAGTGATGCTGAACAGTGTTTCAGCAGGTCTTATCAGCCCACACAAGGTGTGATCCTATTTGTAAAGGACCTTTTCTGAGAGCTGTTTCACAGCAGTGTGCTCTAGTGTGTGTGGAGGGAAACAGCAAAATGTTATCACTTAAAGCTTCTAGCTGATCTTGATCAGTAGATCATGTTGGCTATTTCAATCTGGAAGTGCACTGAGGGACATCTTGCCCATATTTGAAAATTTGATTTTGAAAGCCCACTGTACCACTAATTCTTCAGCATTGTTAATGAAATGATGTCGCTGTTTGATACAAATATTAAATATACTGTAGCTGGGCCATGTGTAATCTTCTAGTGAGTCAGTCCAACAGTACGTGTGTCTTGTACAAAGGGATTCAGGAGCACTCTTGGGTACCATTTTTTTTTTTTTTTCATTCTGCCAGGGGTTCTGTGGGTCAGCATCCCAGAGTGCTGCCCTGCAGAAGAACAAATAAAGAAAAAGGAAAAAAAAAAAGGAAAGCTTTTTAGCAGCTTAGTACCATATCAAGGCAACTTTAAAAACGAGCTGAGACTGCTGCCTCGCTGAGCTGCTGTGCAGGGCAGAGTTAAGATGATCTTGCTGGCCCTTTTCTGCAGGAATACAGGTGTGCCCAGGCTGTGTTGTGACTGTGGTTCTGTTGACCATGTCTCTGCTGTAATATAGTGATGGCAGGGGGCTGACTTTGTTTGATCAAAATGGATATATTTGGTTGTGGGTGGAGATGCCACGTCTGGCTTTATCTGTCCTTCCTGTTAATCTCTGCCCTGAGTAGCAGTTTGGATAATCTGTGACAGGAGGTTTGTTTATTTAGCCTTTTTTTTAGCTCTTTATTGAAGAGTCCTGAGCACAGACATGTTCTGGGGTATGTCACCCCAGCAAGGTGGCTGTCCTCAGCTTGACATTTTGGTGAGTGCTGTCCTGCCTGATGATAAAAAGACAGGATGATGGAACAGCTGTGTCACCTCCCTGCAGGGAGGGGAGCAAGGGATGGCTTTGTGAAATCTGCTGGTGGATCAAGTATCTGTTTAATACCAAGCAACTTAAAATAAAAAAATGTTATTTATTTAGACTGGGGAACTGATTCAAGGAAGATGGAGATGCTAAAATAAATCCCAATTATATTTTTGCATGAACCTCAGGAAATAGATTTGTTCTTTGCAGTTTACATGTGTAGTAACACACACACTTTTTGGTCATACAAGCTTTTTGTGATTTTTCGTGTTGCAGCAGAGTGTAGGTTTGGTAGCTTAAGGACTGAAAGGATTAATACATTTGGTTTATATTCATGAAGTACCTAGCAGCCTCAGCCAGAGATCAGGGCTCTTTTATATAAGGTATTATGCAGGTTTCTAAAAGAATAGTAAAAAGCCCTTCTATCTCACTATGCAGTTTATCAGTTTCCTCCAGCTTAAGACCCAGAGCGCTTCTGAGGGCGTGTGTTCAATGAAGGTTTAAAATCAAATGAGAGTGATATTATGTAGGAATATCAAATGAAAAACTGATTTGATGTCAGCAATTTTGAACAATGGAGAATAATTTTTACCTTTTGTACAAAAGCAGCAGCTAGTTTAGTACTCTGGTGACTACTTGGAGAAAAGAACACACTCTGTAGAGGTGGGGAGGAGAGCTTTGAGTAAGTATTTCTTAACCACCTTGCCTTGCAAGTGAGTAAATGTAATGAGAGGGATGGGCAGACTCGAAATCATAAATTATGTTTTCATAATCCATAGGATACCACAACAGTGGTGATAAAATAGATGTGGGGTAGGAATTGGCATGTTAGCTGTAGATGAAGCCCTTAATTATCCACTGGAGGAGGGTGTCTAGGTCTGGAGAGCAAAGGATGTGGCATTAGGCTGAATCTGGCCGGCCTTGCAGCACTCTGAGGCTTAACCCGTGTGCAGGCCAGGGAGGCTGTGGTACCCCCCTTCCCTGGGGCTTACACCCAGGAAGGAGGAGGCACCATCCTCTGCTTGCTCTTGGTTGCCTGGTGTCTTGCTCTGAGATGGGCATCTCATCCCTCTTTGGTTTCAAACAACTTAAAGCTGGTGTAGAGTGGAAAGAGGAAGATCTTTAAGGTGGTTCTGTAACTGCAGAAGGGAAGATTGAAAATGATGGTCCCATCTAGATGGAAGAACTAGATTCAGGCTTTCCCTGCCTGACAGGATCAAAACCAAAGCCTTCTCCTTTCTAAGTGGGGTGTTCCTCATGCAAGACTGGAGCTGTTCTAATGGTTAGATTAAATAACATGTCCAGAAGGTAGAAGAAAAATTCCTCAGCTGTAAAGGTGTTCAAACCCTGATCTTACCGAAAGACTTGAGCACTGGCTGGAGGCCTTTCCCTGCATAGTCTCCAGCCTGCCTCTTAAAACTCACCAAATAAAACAGTTCAAGTGTTTCTTGCCAGAGGGAGCCTGACTCTGGAGCCTGTGAAGAATGAGGCTTTGACGTCAGCTTCTGGTTCTCGGGTGTTTTCTTCCATTAGATAAAATAATAAAATAGGAGTTTAGGAAGATTAACTAGAGTCCAGGGTTTTGAGCATCTTGGATGAAGGTCCCTATAGCTAAATGTCTAGGGTAAGCTGTCTCTTGTGTGTGGGAAATCTCTTTGGTCAAGTGAACCTTATTTTCTTCTAAATTTGGACAGAAGAGCTGAAGATCCACCAGATGAACCCTGGGTTTCATTCAGTGAATCAGGATCTCTCACTTCAGTGAGCACATGCACCACACACTGTGTGGAAGAGCCTTGGTGGTGTGTGCCTGGTTTGCTTGTGAAGGCTTGTTTGGTCAAACCTCCTAAAGTATGTATATGGAAGTAGTATCTGAAGGCAACTTCTGCTCTCAATTAATTCAATTTTCACAGTAGTCTTGGCTCACCTGATGCCTTTACCAGGGAAGGACCAGCCTCCTAAAGTATGTATATTAAAGTAGTATCTGAAGGCAACTTCTACTCAATTAATTCCATTTTCACAGTAGTCTTGCTCACCTGATGCCTTTACCAGGGAAGGACCAAACTGCAGTTGCATTGCTGTGTTTTGATTAAGGAACAGCTGGAGCAACTGTTGTGAAAGCTCCTAGTCTCTTATTTGGGATCCTGAGATCTGTGCACAGCATGGGAAAGGCTGTGTTGGTGAGGGCTGATCGTTACTCTCATTCGTAAAGGTAGGTGTTGTTGGTACTTCCAGTTTGTTGGCAACTGTATCATGGTTTTGATTAGTAAATTAGCAAACTTTCCAACTTTGGCCCTGTATAGCTCTGCTGAAGGGAAGAGACACTGCTCTGGATTGTGCTGAAACCAACGTTCCAGCACCTGACCCACCTCCCATCTGGCCCAGAAGCACAGTTGGGTGGGGACAAGGAGGGAGCCCTAAGTCTCCTCTGGAGTTTGGATTCTCACTGTCCTTGTCTTAAAGGGACAAACCAAGGAATGAGATCCAGGGCTCAGCCCTGTACCAGTCACCCCCACCATTTGGTTATATATTCTTTGTATGCTTTTCCTGACACAAAAGATCGTGGCAGCATCTAGGCAGGAGCAGACTCCTCCTGTGATCCAGAAAAGGGTTTTTTCAGCCAATTATGCAGGCAGGTCTTGGTGTTTTCAGTTGGCCTGGGGTGGAAAACTGTTAGAAAGATAAAATTTAATACTGTGGAGCTCATGAAATAGAATTTTTTTTTTCTTTGCCATTGCTGCTCCTGTTGCTCACTTAATTATAAAACCTGGATAAATGTACCTTTTGGTATAAATATTACTAATGCTGGCAGTAATTGAAGGTGAAACTGGCAAATGTATCTATCAAGCCATTTCACAAAGTAATCATTTATGAACATAGCTCTATTAACTTGTTTAGTCAGATGCAGGGAAGCAATAAAAGTGATTGACTAAAAACAATTAAAACAGTAAAAGTAAATTGTTGTGTACATTAAAACCTGCTGAGCCTGTCAGATGAAAATTGTAGGTTTAGATGTGAAAATTAAAGGTATTGATTTTAGCTAGTGTGGATGTGGCTACCAGAGTCCTAATTTGTTCTAGTTTTCTTAGCTCAAGTTGCTGAGAGAAGAATGAAGATAATCCTAAACCTCGTTCCCAAAAAAGCACAAGCCACAAGAAAGGCATATATGATAAATATTTGTGTTGTCTTGGGAAGATGCGAGTGTTTTTTGGAAGACTTATATTAACTGTCAGTATCTTGACAGTGCAGAACTGAATATAAATATTTACCAATAATGGTAACTTATTGTACTTCAAAGAAGGTGAAGAATGAGACATTGACAGGAGAGAAAATACAGCATTGATACAGACTAGATTACAGGGCTTCTTGCTTAATTTATGTGTATGACTTTATTGACATTTTATTTTTATGTGTTATAATAAATCTTGCATGCAGTGAACTATTATTTTTTTTTTAGTATTCCATTAAAATGATAACACAAAAAGTGCTGTATCTGGGCAGGTATTAAGGGATAGTGGTGGGGAATGAGGCTCCAGCCTGTGCATGAGGGCTTCAGCCACCTGAGAAGGGCCACTGTCAGGAACGGGATGAGCCAGGGCTTTGAACAAGTATTATGTCTGTTGACTTGCCAATGTTAAGCAATAGGTCACAGTATTATTTCCTCTTATAGTTTCTTTAGGTCTCTTTATAAATCATCCCTTTAGACTGTAAAAGGTAATATTTGATGGTTAACTAGTTGATCAATAGATAGAGGGTTTTTTACATGTTGCTTTGGGGAACGTAAAGCACACCCTCCAGCAGCCTTAGTTTTTGCTCTTTAGGAAGCAGCCTCTAAGAGGTTCTGTGACTTGCAAACACTCTCTGTCTAGACTAAAAACTTCTGACCTGAGCATTGTGACTGCGAGTGAGGGGTGCTGGGGAGCCCAGCAGCTCCAGCCAGCCTTAGTGGGGCCATGGTGGGGAGCACTGGGTGGGCTTGCAGGGAAGGGTCCAGAGCAGCAGTGAGCTGCTGTTGTGCCCTGACTCTGGCTCTGTCAGGGGGGGAAGCTCATGCGGAGGGATCGTAAACTCGTGGCTGGCAGGCAGAGGAGCTGATTCAGGACACAGTGTTTGACATCCTTCAGGACAACACAAACCCAGAGTTATGGGATGTTTGTGGAACTGGGTGCCTAGGATCAAAGCAGCTGCCAGCAGCCCTGTATACATTCTTGACATGAACATCAGCTACTAAACTGGCCCTTTCTGCCTTCCAGTCTGCTGGGCTGGGAGAGGGAGGGTGTCACACAGTTCAGAGCAAAGAGCAGCATTCTGTGCACACAGTGAGGTGTTACAGGCGAGTGTTTGTCACACCAGACTGTTTCCCTTTGTGGAAGTAACCTACTGGAGAGAACTGACTGTTGGGTTGACAGAAGTGAGAGGGGGAGAGATGGGGAACACTTGAACCTTTCAATGTGCAGAGCAGCACAGAGTGCACAGGCAGTGGTTGTCTCTATAGGGGACTTCTCAGAAAGGGAACATTTCAGTACTGAGGCTGAGCCATTTGAACACCATGGCACACTATACAAATTCCACCAGATGAACTCTTTCAGCGATACTTGCCGTAGGTAACACAAGGGAGAATACAAATAACTGGCAGTCACTACACAGCTAGCTGGAGTTTCTCTGTATGCTTGTCAAAATAACCGGTTCTGTCAACATGCAGTGGGGCAGGCACGTCAATAATGGTGTTACTGAAGTGCTATCAAGAATTAGACAGCTCTTACTTTTAAGGCAGTTGTTTAGTGATTTTTTTTTTTTAAACAGTAGCTCCATCATCCTTGTGTAGCAATAACAATCGTGTTAGTTTTCAGCTGTTTGTGCTGGATCAGAACACGGGGAGGGGCAGAGCCATGTGCATCTGCTGCCGGATGCCATTTGCAAATAGGTGCAGCCCTGCAGTAAGCTGTGAGTCCCAGAGCACTGCAGGGGCACACCATACCATATGTCTGTTCCATCATATGTGTGAGTGGCTGAGAGAGGCGAGAGGTCCCCACAAGAGGGTTAACTTTAAACAGTTGTAAGGAAGCAGTCAAAAGAGGTGTCACTTCTGGGCTCTGATTCAGCAAAGCTCATGAGCATATGCTGAAGTGCTTTGCTGAATTAAGTTCTAGCAGATAAACCTGTCAAAAGCATTTTGCCTCTATCCACGCAACTGTCATGCTAACCTTAAACCTTCCAGAAACTTCTGTGTAAAGTATATTTTTCTAATAGTGACTCTCAATTGAGGAAAGGTCTTATACTGTATTTCAGTTGTAGACTGCAAGTTAAGCCACACTAATTTTCCCATTTCTACCTTTTACATTGATAATGTTTTCCTAGAAAATAACAAGAAACTAGAACCTTTATTAAAAATAACATTGAGCCCTCGTGTCACATTAAAGCAACAGCCTGTGTCATTAGCATGCTTAGAAAAGCATTACCTTGCATCTCCAAAGTAGACTGCCTCATAACATCTGTATCATCTCTAGCACGACCATTACCTCTGAAGAATTTTCAGTTGAAGCCGAGACAGTGAGGAGGAGGAAGGGCGATGACTTCCATGGGAGGGCACTCCATGAAAACTAAGCTAAATCTGTTTTCTGCTAGAGCATATTCCTTTTGTTCTAAACTCTTGTTAATGGTGTAAGTGATGCCTGGGAAATACAGTCTTCAAATGCAAAGGGAAACCAAACAGCGTTCCAGTGAACTGAGTGGATCTTCTCGCTGCACGTGCTACCAGTGACAGCTCACTCCTCAGGCAGTTCTATCTCATTTCCCATTAAATATTGAAGTACACTGCTTGGACAGTGATCCTTGTAGATGATTAGGACAAATACATGTGACCACAAATAGGCAATATTTTTCATGAGTATGCTCTAGCAATGAAGTGAGATAGTTAGATTTTATGGTCTTACATATGTAGTAGATGTCCTGACTGTTTACATTTTTATGTAAATAATAATTCATTCACACCAATTTTATTTTCATTAGTTTTAAAACTCAGTGTGTTTTATGTTTATCATTATCACAGGAGGAAACTATTCCCTTGAGAGCAGAAACCTACTGAATTTTCACATAAGCACCAGAATAGCATTTCCTTCCTTGTGGAGACTGTAGCATTCAGCAATTCCAATTCTGCTGGGAACTACAGAGTGGCACCATTACAGCAAATAATTGGAGCAGTTATGTTCCTGTGTGCTGTTACTGGCAACACCATGCTGAGCAGTTAAGGCAAAGCAGGTGTGGTTTTTTATTTCTGGTTTAAGAATGTCTTTCCTTTTCTATTTATAAAGATGTGACTTGATCAGAACCCAGTACATAAATATATCTAAGTGAAGATCTGTTTAAAAAAAAAAAAAATCCTATTAATAAAGGGAGAAAGAATGTGACCTATGAAGCTCCCATCTCTCTTCCTGTGAGAAGCAGATCTGTGCACCCAGCCCAGGGTGTCGGTGAGGCAGGTGGTATGGAGCATGACTAGGAGGCTGTATACTGCTAATGTGAACGTTTAAGGCTTTTGCAAAGGGGAATGTCCACAGTGAGAAATGTGAGCAGGTAGAAGCAAGATTGATTTTTCCCTAAATGGCTTGTTGGAGGTTAGAAAAGATGTTCACTGCAAAACTGGGATATTGGAAAAACTGTATTGACTCTTCTCCACGTGAACCTTGGACTGTTCTTTAGGAAGCATGCAGCAATTAAGATTAAATACTCATTTTTATACTGGATGTATCTCAACATCTTTGATAACATCTTGATTCTGACACGTGTTCTGTTTTGTCCTGTAAGCTTTGCTCACCTGCAGAGATAATGAGTTTTTTGAGGGACCAAATTTTATGTTTCTAAGTGCTGTGGAAATTCTCGTCTGGAATTGCAACTCCTTCTAGTACTGAAGCTGAGATGCAATGAGAGGTGCTCTTAGTCCTGGGCCACCTTCCTACCCAGAAAATGACTTAATTGGGTACTTAGTTCCCAGTGTGCACCCACAGGTTTAGCCCTTATATTGTAGAGAAAGGAACAGAGAAACTCCTTGTGGAGGCTTTGTCGTCTGTTGGTTTGGTTGCTGAGGCTGGCTTCCCTAGTTTCTTGTACAAGAGGAATTAATATCGTTTATCTGTGCTTGGAGGAAATGATGTATGCCTTCTTGGTACAATGCCCTAAGTTCAGTAATTACATACCTTGTGTCTGATTATTCCTAGTGGGAGTTAGGACAGAGTAGTCCTCTAGTTAATCTTGCTTTGGAGTGTCCATCTTATGCAGACAAACCTTACTTAGACTAATTCATCCCCACTCTACTGCAAAGACTCTTAATGCAACATAATTCTTTAAAAAGTGAAGTTGAAATACAGTAATAATATCTTTTAACTGTACTGTTTATCTGGACTTAATAAGTGTTTCCAGACTTCACTCAGGACTGAAGCACTTGTTATTTAGGTATTGAAGAAACTCAGTTTTGGTTCTTTTTCCTTAGTCTATTGAAAATACAAAATCCAGCTTTGTTATACAATACTAATGTATAACTTTTCCTGCAGCTTTAAATGCAAACTATGTTCAATATATATGCAAATAGTCTTTTTCATAAAAGTAAAATTTCATATAAATTAAATAGGTAATTAGTAATTCAGCTTCAGCTGTGTAACATGCATTATGACTTTAAAGTGCCAAACATTTTATTTTTAAAAAAACCCTACAGACTATGACTTTTGGTAGCATATTATGAATCAGTGCAATGAACAAACTGTAAATCCTAAATACAGTCCAGTTCATACTGAAAGATAATTTTTATTAAGATTGGAGCTGGTTCTAAGAAAACTTAAGTATGTCATCACCCCTGAAGTTTACCAGCTGTGATACATACTGAGGCTTTGAGCAACCTGGTCTAGTGGAAGGTGTCCCTGCTCATGGTGGGGGGTTGGAACTGGATGATCTTCAAGGTCCTTTCCCACCCAAACCATTCTATGATTTGCTGTAACTTGCATGCTAAAATCAGAGTTGAAAGCAGGATGATATTTTTATTTCTGTCAATGTACCATGTGGTATCTGGATTTGTTAGGCTGAGGGTGGGGTTAACAGACAAGGTATTACAATGTGCTAAAGTAAAATCTGCACAGGAGATGGAAGTGCCTACTCTGCCTCTTTCAGCCTGGAGAATCTCAGATCTGTTTTCACTCCTCGGATGGAAACAACAATATTCCTTTTCCTTAAGATTTGATTGACTGTGGCACTAACTGGGGACAACTACAAGATGTGAGACCACCTCTGTAGTAGGAGTAAACCCCTGCCCAACAGTTCTCTGTTGGTTTAGGTTGGTGTTCACTTCAGTGATGTATTGACTTGTTCCAACTGAGCACCTGGTTTTCTGTGCATGGCACTCTCAGTTATCAAAGGGGTAAAATAAAATAGGAATGTTGCTGTGAAACTGTTTTCCCCAGCACCAGATCTCTTTCTCCCACTGTACTTTGCTTAAATCTGAAGGGTGAACTGTGAGCTGCTCTTAAACTGGAATGTAAATCAGGAGAAATGTGTGCAAAGCAGTTTTACTGTAACACTTCTTGACACTTGGACTGAGTCCTGTGTTATATTTCATTGTCTTTGGATCCTCTTTTTTTGGTCATCTCAATGTACTGTGGAGAAGTTCTCTTCATGCTGCCTCCTTTTGTAGACTGAATGCATTAGGAGTCACTTTGCTGGAAAAATGAGACCACTCCATTGAGTTGAATTGAGGGTTTTGGTGAAAACCTTACTTAATCCTGGTCTTGGGCATCGTTTCAAACAAAACATAAATCAGTCCAGATCTGTTTGAACTAAGCCCAGATCTGCCTGGAAGATTTGCAAACTTCAGAAAATGCAATCCAAGTTTTACATGTTACACTGAAATCCAAACTCGCTAGGATTTGGTCACCTTTACAGAAACCTTGTACAGCTCCAGCGAGACACCTCTCTCAAACATTTTGTTTGAACTCTTTGCCATGAGAAGACTTTAACTCCCCCTTTCTCCAGCCCTGCAGGAAAAAAATATCACTATGGCCGGCCGTTGTGTTTGGAATTGTATGTGCAGTTCCAGGAGGGATTTGCAAAGGAACAAAGTTTGTTTTACTGCATTGCTGGGGGAAGAAAATACTTGTCAAGTGTTCCAGTCCTAATTTTGCATGTGTTGCAGTGGATAACTATAGCATTGCCAAGAGAGAAAATATAATGGGACTTGATGTAGAGCAAGAGAGCATTTCAAGAGCTGCACTTCTTCTGAAGGAATGCTGGTGGTTGGTTTGTGGGTCCTCCACAGGAGTAATAAGCAATGAAATAAAATTGATGCTTGCATGAAGTTCTGTGATTGTGCAGTGCTTCTACAAACAGTCAAGAAGATGGAGAATGAACCCAAAGTTTAATGCAAGTGTTTCTGAGGACTTCACCGGCATTGGGATGTTGCCTAGCCCCTCTGAGGATCTTGTGATGATAATGTGCTAGCATGCTGTTAGTCCTCTGAAGTACTGACAGATGTGTTGTGGCAGAGGTGTGTGTCCTAGTTGTGGGGGTTTAAGGTCCTGACTTGATAGTTTATCAACTTAAAAATGTCTACATTGGCTTTCAATTGGTCCCACTGGCTGCAGTGGATTTAATTATGCTTGTTTAATGCAGGTACTTGATTCTCATCCTGGTTCTCCACCTTACTCTGATAACTTGCTTAGTGTGGTAATTAGAGAGGATGACAACTGAGTCTTTGTTGCTGTAGGTTGAATTGGTGAGAGGTTTTGCTGATGAGGCTCCTAGAGCATTCCCTGTCTCAAAATAAAGCAGCACACAGTATTGTATGAGCACAGCAAAACTGGTCAAGAATGGTTGTGTGAGAGATGTTCTGGATGACCAACAGAATTTCTCTTTTGAGGGTAGAGAGACAGAAGTTCAGTGATAAAACCTATCCCGTGTGTATTTCACAAAGGGTTTAGTGTGTTCTCTTACTTTGCTGTTTTTTAGAATAAGCTGCTGGATTTGGTTGAGTCATTGGGTTGCGAACCTTGTGTTCATTCAATGGAGTTACTGGTCAGGAGGTCCCTGATAAAAGCAGTGGTGTTGGGCAGCAGCTTCTGATCCCCTGTCCGGTATTGTATTGAATCTATCGGAAACAAATGATGTGAAGTCTCTGAACAGCTAGGGAAGGTTCCCCTTTCCTGGCAATACGTGGCCTTGAACTTCTAAAAAGCAGTTTACTTCACTGTTCTACAAGAAAAGCTCAAATGCAGAAAAACATATTGTCAAACACTCTCTCTGTTTTTGATCAGCTAATTATTTTGCTTCTTTCTAGTAAATGCTGGAAAAATAATTATCTTACAGGCTACGGTGTTTTGTTGGTTTTGGGTTTTTTTTTTTCCAATTCTAAGAATAGTTGAGATTTGCCAATACTGGCTTGTTCTTCAGACTATGCTACATGTTATAAATGAGCTTTATTTTTAAATATTTTTGCAGTTGTAAGCTTGAAGGGAAAAAAAAGCCTTTGTTTGCTTAATGAAGCTGGCTTTATGGATCCATATAACATCAGTGCCTTAATTACTACAAATGGATAATAAATGCTTCCCTCTGTATGAAAATGGGAGGCACACAGTGTGACTGTCATTAGGAACAATTGGATTTTCTCTTGATAAGTTGTTAAAAAATGTAAATACTACAAATAACCACCTGAGGGCATGTTAGATAACCATGCAGCAAAACTCATTTTTACAGAAATTGCTTCCTCTGGAGTTGAATACAGAAGAAACTGGATGCACACTCATTCATAAGTTGCAGTGCTTTTTTACGTGAATATTTTGTGTTAAGGTGTCTGGTTTATAGTCTTCTTTATTACTGGAAAGAGCTGAATTTTGGCAAAGGGGTGGTTAGGATCCCATTTTTCCTAGTAAGACACAGTTCCTTGGCTTTAGGCAATTAAAACAACCCTGTGTTCCATGGGATAGAGTCCAAAAAGTAGTTTTGTTCCTCCTCTGAAGCAGCTCCCTGTGATCAACAGGGAACAGGAAGGTTGGCCTTTGCGTTTGAAGCTTGTTAAGAGACAAACCAAAGCCCTGGCTGACTGGCTGAGCACGTCACCACCTGAGGTGCCAGTTCCTCAAATGAGTGAGCAAAAGCTCACTGTCACATTGCTGTTGATCTCGAGGAATGAGAACAATTCTCTTTAGGGAACATCATGACAAGCTTCATTTAGCAAACGTGATCCTTTGATTAGGTATTTACTTTAAATGAGTCAAGAATAGGATTCCCTGTTGGAATCCCTTGGATCTAATAGAGTTCTTGTCTTTCTAGATCTGTATGGGTGCCGTGAAGATCTATTCTTCATCTCACATTGCTGTCTTTTTGCCTTCTAAAGGTGTAACTTCTCCAGCACGACCCAGAGAGGGCCTGCACAGACCATTGAGAACTTCAGAGCTGTAGAACAAATGGGCAAAACCAGCCCAGGGCTGTCAAAAATCACTATAGTACTTGTGGATTGAGTCTCTGGTCACTGGAAGCAGGGTGCTGTCAGAAATGCCCAGGAGAAAGGGAACAAGAGAGCAGAGTGCTGTTGGTTAAAAGTTTGGGTGTGAGTTGGGGTGTAGTTGCTCTGACATGGCAGCAGGTGCTAATGGGAGCACTGGGCAGCCTGAACCTTGTGTCCAAAGGGGCGGATTGGTTGCTTCATTCCTGTTAATCACTGTAGATGTCAGTTGATGGCGTTGTGCTGGCATTGGAATAGCTTTGTGCTTCGTTGCCCATGTCTCTGCCATCCTCATGGCATGGTGGTGCCTTTTTCCATTTGTCAATGTGATGAGCAGATCTTCTGAGGACTGTGGTGAGTGCAGGGGCTACTCTGGGAATGGTTGTGCTTTGTTCTGTTCTTGCGTTGCACTGTGAATCTTCATTTTGTAGAAAGTTGCCATCCCATAAATTGAGAAGAAGGCAACACAAGATAAATTAGCTGTGCCATCCTTTATAGGGAAGATTTTATGATGTATTCTTCTCTGTACGAGACTCCCATCATACCTACCTCTTAAAACGAAGCCTGGTGAATAATGGCTTAGGCAAGCAATAAATAGATAATGCAATGCCACCTTTGAACCTTGTAGCTTGTGTGTAGGTCAAAGATTATATGGGTTGTAATCATGATTTATGCTTTCAGTCTCTTGATATTTTTTAGACCATCTTTGCTTGTCTGTTGGTATGACTTTAATTATTCTATTTATTCTATTTTTAGGAGGCCACTATGATCCTTCTGTTACTACTACAAAGTATTTTAAGTTTTTTTTATGTGAAGTATCTCACTTTGTGTTCAACAAGCACAAACTCATTGTGTTCAATAAGGCAAACATATTCAGAAAAATGTAACTAAATGTCTATGTAAGTGTCTATATTCAAGATGAACAATTTGTTAGAGAGAGAACTTGATTTATTATTGGCAACAGGCTTAACAGTTGCCTATCGTTTTAGCAAATAATGTAAACTTACTTCCTAATTGCTGCAGAACAATAATTACACAAAGACATCTTGACAGCTTTCGTATTAATTAATCTCACACTGGTTGATTTGAGAACTTAAGCTTAACTGATGAATGATGACTGTGTCTTGGAGCTTCCAAGCTTAATGTTATTTGATGTTAAAAGTGCATCAATCAACCCTTAAGCATAACTTGACAAAATAATTTGATAGTGGCAGATGTTTGTTTTCATGTCTCTGGCTTCTGCTGATTCTTTGCTGTACCTGAGCTATAAGCTTACCTAGCTTATGGCAAAAAGCTTTCTGACTTGATGAAAGCAAATGTTGTCATTTAGTACTGCTCTTTCCTGTTCTTGCTGTTTGACTTGCAGCAGTTTTACTGCAAATAAAAAAACCCTTGCACATGGTACCTCAGAGTACTGATGTTCATCTGTAAACTGACTAAACAGATTTCGAGATGAGTGAGTGCATTGTGTCTGCTGCTGCAAAGCAGCTCCACAACCTCCACTCAAACACTCTTGATGGGGTGACTTCCATTCTTGGCTGTTTCCTTCACTCTCCAATTTGGAGTGAACTGTTCTCTGGAGCCGTGGGTGCTCTTGCCTTATTTCTTATAGGACAGCTCAGCGTGTAGCTTTCAAGCTGTGCCTTGTGCTGATTCTTGGCAGCATAGTTCTGTGGTCCTTGTTCTTGGGTCCCAGGGACACTTCAAGTAAGTTCTCTCTTGGAAGAAGTTGGCTTTATGGTGTATGTGATCAAAAAGTGACCAAGAAAGTCAATGTTTTCTTCATCGGTATGTTCTTGGAGGTGTGTCACTTGGGAGGTGAATGACAGACATTTTCCCTTCCCTCCTTTTTCAGTTTGTGCTTGTCAAATGTGTTTCCACAAACGTGCATCACCCAGTGTGATTGTGATGTGTTAGTGAAAACCTCAGGCTTTATCTCAGTAGGCTTTTCTCTGGTACTTGGTAATTTGTAGGGTGAAGGGGGGCGGATGCTGCTGGCTGTGGGAGGGATGGTGTGGTGTGTGCAGCCTGAGTGCACTGAGGGGCTGGGTGGCACAGAGGGCAGCTGGACCGCTAGCCTGGCACTGCCAAACTGGGGTGGGGTTGGCACACTATAACTTCATTACCAAGTGAGGTTTTTAACCTGCTGCCTCTAACAAATTTGACCAAAAGGTTTCAAAGCTGTGGTGTTGTCTGTTATCACTGATATTTTAATCCACTATTAGCTATATTAATGTAACTTATATTTTGTGTTTCAGTTCTAATGATCTGTACAATCCAATTAACCGTCTGAGCTCGAGCGTGGCCCATCTGAAGAAGACTTCAGAACAGCAACAGCCAAACGTAAGTGGAGCTGAACATACACAGTTAACAATCAAGTGTAATTGCAAGGAATAGTATTTGGAATAGATGTCTACTCCAGCCCCAGGGCATTGTGGCAGATGCAACCTAAGGTTTAATAAACTATAGGTCCCTGTTGCCAGTATTACTATATAAGAGTAATAACACCGAAAGTGAAAACATCCATCAAAAGCTGACAAACCTGACACAGATTATACATATGCATAAACTAAAGACACTACTTAAATCTGATGGAACTGCTAACAAAAAATCTTTAGTGGTCTTAATGAAACATCATTTTGTGCTTATTACTCCTTTCACGTGAGGTTAGTTTTGAGAAACAATCATTTGAGTGTTGTTGGAAAAGGTGCTTGGACAACAAAAGTGAATAGCAATATGTTGTCTGATAAATCACAGGTACAACAGCTCTATTCAGGGAGGAGCTCATAGTTAAAACTTCAAACACAGTGAATATACACACTTATTTTTAGTACAGGGACTGTGTGTGTCTTGCTGCATATTCCACCAAGAAACCCTCCTAGACAAATGACTCTTGTTTCCGTTTGTGGGTGGCCCAGTTGCAGATGTTTGCTTCTTCAAGAACCAGGAAAAGAACATCTGTATGATTATAAAGAGTTTGTGTGCAGGTAGTTTTGTTGTTTAAGGGAAAAAAAAGTCCAAAAACAAATACCAAGGGGGACATTCCTTTGAGCTGACCTGGCTATTGCTGCTGTCAGTCCCATGAGTGTATTGCATTCAGGGGGCTGAAGTCTTTATCAGAGCTGGCAACGTTGCCTACAGGATACAGCCCTGACTTACAATTGGTGCAGGTGTGACAGCTTTGACAGTATCCTGATGGGCCATGTCATCCTTCTTCCTCCCCTAGAATACCTGTTCCAATAAAGTGTTCTAAGATACACTGGTGAAAACAAGTTTGGGTATGAGTGGGTGGGGGGAAGCTGTACATGTAATTTAATTTTTATGGCAAGACCCAGTAAGTGCCAGTGTCCTGGTTACATAAGAACAACAGTGAGCTCCATGTTGCATGTGAATTTAACATGCTAGTGAGTGTCAATTAGAAGTAAAGCCTATGGTTCAATTGTGTATGTGTATCTGTCTTCCAACTGTATTCGTTCTTCACTTACCCTAAACACACAGCTTCAGATTTCAGCTTCCAGGTCAATGTTTCTGCCTTGAATTCTGAAGCTTAAGGTGAAACATAAGCTCTGTGAACTGCTCCTGTGTTGTGTGCCCTCCCCAAGGCTGGCAGCAGATGCATGTGGCTGTAGATCCCATCCTCACAGGTCTCTGCTGTGCTGCCAACTTTGGATTGTGTAGTCTTTTGTTTCCCTGGTTTGGACCTGTGTGTCAGGCAGAGCTCCTGGCCCAGTAAGCAGCGATACCTGGGATGCTCTGGGGCTGTAAGGGAAGCAAGGGCCTGTATCCCACCAGGCAGAGTCTCAGCCCCCACTGGAAATCATGTTATCCCTCTTTTGTAGTTTGGGTTAAGTAACTTCTCTCATGTCATCAAACATGCTGGCCATAGTCTGCATGCTTAGGGACTTCCTCTCATGTGATCCATCAATTCGGAGCAAAGCAAGCACAGGCTTTTCCAGGGCAATGCTGAACACCTAT
>NW_010329886.1:23216-44891 GCF_000700745.2 Antrostomus carolinensis
GGCATCAATGTGCCTGTGCCCTGCCAGAGCTGGTTGAGAGACTGGTATTAGCTAGTTGGGCTTTTATTGGAGCCTGTTGCAGAAAAATTACTTTTAACTTTCAAACAAGCATCCTATTTGCACTCAAATGCAAATGTTAACATTTCTGTAAACCCGTGGCAGGTGCTTAAATTTGGCATCTGCTCCAGTGGAGTTAATAACACAAGTAAAAGAAAACCTAGCCATGAGGCTTGCTTAATATTACCTTAGAGATTGAGTTTGTTCTTTTGAAAATGTATGCTAATGGGTAAGCTATTCAATAAACTTCCACTTTTCTTCTGCATAAAATGTGTGACTACTGGAGCATTTAGTCTTTGACCTTCCAAATTAATACCTCACAGAATATTAATGTTGTACATCCCTTTGGGGAGATATAGGCAGGAAGAGACCCTCTGGAATTAGTTTCTGGATACAACGGTTCAGACTTCCAAGGCTCCTACTCTGGGAGTGTTCAGGAGCCTGGGTCTGTCTTTGAGTCTGTCCTTGTGCTTACTGAGCATTAGGAACTATGTAGAAATGCTTATTAATTGTTATTACTGTCATAAAATTTATGACAGCACCTGAACTAAACAAAGGTGCTTCCCAATTTAGGAAGGTGATATATAGGCCACAGTAGAGATCCTGTTTGTTGAAGTTAATATTCTTTAAGTGTTTTCTTTGTGTATCTTACTAGATATATTTGTAGCCAATGACCAATAAAAACAGTGTGGGATTTTGTGCCTTTCTTTTTTTTCCCAAATGTGTGATATATTCAGTTTCCAAAGAGGAGGGGGTTGTTTATATTGTATTGCTCTGCTACAAGAGCTAATATATTAAACATTTTCCCAAAGGATGTCTGTGGTCTTTAATTAACTTTTTTCCCATAGGCCTATAATATAGCATTATACAATATTTGGTCAGTACCCTGCTCTTCTACTCTTTATAGGACTTATTGGCTCTCATTTCCTGGGGGAGCGTTGTGAGTGCAGACAGTAAGAATGCATCAAATGAAAAGTTAATTGTGTTTAAGCTGTAGGTGAGAAGGAAACAGGGTTGAGACTTCCATTCTATTGTGCCTCTATAATAAGGAAAGCTAAATACACCATTTCCTAGGTCACTAACTGAGGGAAACAGTGGAAAACTTACCTCAGTCACAGAAAGGACAAAATATGCAAGCAGCCACAGGAAACTTCCTACTGTAGTTTAAAAGCTGGTTACAGGATGATGGAAGGAAGAACATGCCAGTATTCAGTGATTACTTCTTGAGGAAGGATAAAATCCTGTCTGCTTCCCAAAAGCTGCTATGATTTGTCTTACTATCCAAATTCCATTGTGCACAAAAGCAATGAGGGGTGGAATAGAGAAACTTAGCCCTTTACAGATTCACCATAAATCATTACAGTGGCAGCTTCATGCCAAAGCCTTGGCTGGCACAGGTTCTTTTAGGGGGCAGCCAAATGGGGCACATCTGAGACTAGATTGTGAGCCTCTCCCAGCAGTTCCGAGTGCTCCAGACCCAGCTACATGGCTTACTCGTGCAAAATCTGTTTTATGCAAGGACATGAGTTCCCAAGTGGGTGATAATGGAAGAAATAGCAGCTGTTTCAGAGCAGGATTTCCAATATCCTCCTCATTTGAGATGTCCCCATTGCTTACAAGACATTTTCATTGGAAAAGCTCCAACTGTCAGCAGCAATTTACCCAGCAAGGGTCTGTTATTTTCTACCCTAATATGGTTAATGGGGCTTTGTGGAAGCTGGCCTTCAGATGTCTGCTTGATCTGTAGAAAGATATTTCCACCCTGGTTTCAGTGAGATAGTTCTAGATTTTCATTTTTGGGTTTAAGGTTTTAGATGAACTAAAGTTTGGTGAAAACTACTGGATCAAAAACATGCATGGCTTCTGATTTAGTTCTGTGCATTCTACCCAAAACACTTAAAACTTGCCTAGCACTGTAATTTCAGGCCAGCTTTAATCCAGGGTTCTTTGACACTTGACCATAGCTTACTCAAAAATTCATAAACCAGAGATTATGGCTTAAGAATGACATTTGTAACTTTAGTGAAAATAGATTATGTTTGTCTAGAATTTATCATAAACTTTGCCTGATCATATTTCAGGTTTGAATGGTCGAGGCCAGCTCCAGGGACAGAGCTTCATTAACTATTAATTTCTAGTAAATGGAGAATGAAGTATGGGAGAAAGTGGAGGTGGAGAAGATGGGCCAAAATGCTACTGTGTGATAATTCACTTGAAATTTGATTTGAATATTGCCACAGTCTGTAGAGTGCACAGACCAGCATTCATTAAGGGCAGCTCAAGACCCTTCCCAGGAGTGAGCATGTGTGTTCTTGTAAATCAAAATTATTAACTGGTGTGCTGGGATCTAATGTGCCAACTGCACATGGCAGCTACATCACCACTGTGGCTTTATTACTTGGATGGTTGTAACCTCTGGAGATCTTAATTGAGGTTTCATTGCAGTGTTCATACACTTAATTAAAAAAAATCAGCCCCTATCCCATGAGTTTAGTCTACTGTCCAGATTCTGTGAATACCTGCATGTTCTTACCTTCATTAATGAGGGTAATTTTGTTGGAAACTAATGAAATTGTTATAAAATAAAATTTCAGTGTAGCCATGAACCAAGCAGAGGGAGCAGTACTTCTACATGCCACACTGTTGTTGCTGCAAGGCCGTTGCCGCTGTTTAAGTGAGGCAGGTTATTAGTGAACATGTGCTGAGTTGTTAGCATGGGACGTACCTTGTCACAGCAGAATCTGAAAAATTGTGTCCTGTGTTCCCTTCATATCCAGGTATACTAATAACTTTGAATTTTACTTGTGATGTGATACAACAGGGTGTGACTGATGGTAAGACAGTGAAATTGATCATTACCCGGGAATCTTGACTGGCAATCCAGCTTAAAAAAGAAAAGAAAAAGAAAGAAAGAAAGAAAAAGTAGTTTTCTAAAAGTAGCCTGGTGGAAGGGGTCTTAAAAAGAGAAAAAAGAAAAGATGGGGAGTATTTTTGTTTTTAATATACAGGAATTCCCACATGCATCAGCTTATCAGCTTGGGTTTTTTCGTTTTTTTTTTTTTTTTTTTTAAGAATGTGTAGATGAAGTTCTCCTCTAAGACAGCAGTTTTCTTAAGAATGCAGGCACACAGGTGCTGCTGTGCCTGACTTTGTCTGTAATCCCAAAACAAGGTGGCTGGGTTGAGGTGCCCAGGCTGTCTGTACAGAGCATGCTTAAATTAATTTAGAAGTGGGATTTTTCAGGGAGGTGAACAAGGTTGGTAATTTTCCTGGATATTTGTCAGGTGATGGGCTTTTCTCCGAAGCTGAACATTCTGCAAACTGCCACTTTTAACAATTTCTTTGCATGTTGTTTTTCCCTATAGCCTAAACAAGAACGTAAAATTGCTGTTACCCTTCTAGTCTTGGTGATGGCACGCTATAAAAAATATCTCCTGAGATCAGACATCATTAACTGTGATTAAAATAACTGGCAATGGTTTGATGAGGTGCTATAAAAGGGTGTGTTTAACTACCTTCTCAACCTTTAGTTCTTTTAACAGGCCACTGCTAGATTAAATTCAGTATCAGTATAATTTAAGTATGTAATTTCAGGTAGAATTAAATAAAAGTGATCACAGTTTATATTCATTCGTGGAGAGAGCTTGGAAGACATCATGGGAATCTTTATTTAAACTTGGAAGAGGATTATTTTCTGGTGTAGATAAAGGAGATGCATTTGAGATGAGTACAGTTCTGCATGGATGGTCGGGGGGGAATAATCCTACACGTTATTTTGTAATTATCTGTAATTTATGACACTGATGATTCAATGTCCAGTCTTACTCGGTTCTTATAGGGAAACTCAGTGTAAGTATGTGGTATGAATAGTGGATATACAAGCTGAGTAGTAACTAAGCTTGTACCTTTCTACCAGGTGGATGTCATGAGTGCTACAGAAGCTATCCCTGAAGGAGCTTTGGTTAGAATGTCATACCACTTTGCACCAGGCTGTGTAGAAAACATTTGGCAACATCAGATCAGAGCTAGGTCATTGGTTTCTCTATACGTGATAGATGTCTCTGTGAAGTAATGATTGCACGTGAGAAAGAAAACTTGTGTATATGTGCTTAAAAAGGAGTGAAACAAGTTTCAGCTTCACTGGTGGAGCTGGGGAGGTAACGGCACAACTGCATCTGTTTGACTGTTACCACTGCAGAGCTCGTCCCCATCTGAACCAAGTATCTCTGTTAAAGAATCTGCTGCCGAGTTACACAGACATCTTTGCTCGAGCTGTCACTAGGGCAAAGCCACCTGCCAACAAGGCAGTTCTCTTGATCAATCTCTAACACTTTGCAGAGTTTGATAGTGGCCGATGTTAAAATCCCAGTGGAGATTAATTATTAAATGTGTTCTTTTCCTTACTGGAGATTTATAGCGCTTTGTGTGACACAACACCTAGCTCTTTGGAGAATGGTCTGATGCCAAGTGTCAGTTCTGTGAAGATCCATTACAAGAGGAAGATTCATGCTGTGGTGCAAATGGTACTTGAAGTCTCCAGCTACATATGTGCCTGTCTGCAGCTAAATGTCCCTCTGGAGACCGGCAGTTCAGTTGCCACTCTCTTGATGCAGCTTGTTCCATCTGTCACTGATGATGCAGTACTTCAGTGACACATCTGAAATAATAAGGGCCTGGATCTATTCTGACCAGTTTAGAACTCGTAAGAACTCTTCTGGCTTCTAAATTTAGGATCTACCTGAAAATAATAGTAGTTGGGGAGAAAGGGTCCGTTCTCTGCTACGAGCCTTTGAGTACTGAACCCAACTCAGTAAAATAGCGCTCTGAAGGCAGCGGAGCTGTTATCGGTACGTAAAGGAGTTTGTATGTGGTTCTATATATGGATTTCCCAAGATTTTGAATCTCCAGGAGAATTTAAAGCATCTGAATCTTTCATTATCTCAGCTCTGGTAAAATATGAGGGCTTTTATGCTGTGGCACAGTGCTATTTTATTATAATTTATTTTTCAGTAGACCTCAGGAAGCAGAGGAATTGCTTTCAAACAGTCTAATTTATGGTCTAATATTTATATAGGACTGATTCACAAGTAATTAGGTATCTGGGCTTGTATTGAATTTCCTTTTAGAGAGCAATAACTTAAGTCTAAAGAAAATGCTGTGGAGTTTCATCCATTCCAAAGTCTAAAAGTGTTTGTTTTTCAAAGTAAACAATGGATGACACTTATTTCTCTCCATGTAAAATTATGAAGAAACCTGTGTCTTTTTTGGAGCCACCATGTCCCACTGCAAAGTTGATGTTCTCAACATTGACTAGATTATTTGGTGCCTCTATGAGAAACTGAACTCTCTAGAAAAACTGAGTTTGGAACTCCTTAAATCTTACCCTGGGAACTTTTTTTTTCCCTCTCCAAGTTACAAAATCCACACTTGTGACTACTTGACAGACTTTTCTTAAAAATGGCAAAATGAGAGCAATGAGGGCTTCTAAAGAAGCTATTGAAGAGTGAGAAAAGTAGGATGAGCAGGGAATGAGGGGAGGGAAAACTTGTGCTGAAGAAGTCTGTAGGAACAAAAAGTTGTGGATGAATCCTGGTACATCCAGAGTCATCCAGAAATAATAGTATTTGCCACTGTACACACCACACATTAACGAAGCAGAAAAACAGTAATGGGCCTTTCTTCCTTTGGTGTCCTTCATGATTCCTTTGCCTTAACTCCTTTTTTTGGTCAGGGGAATGGAGTATAGCCAAAAGAGGGCATTTTCTAAATATAGTATATTGTGCCATCAGTCAATACCACTTTCCTGTGTTCTTGCTCTATGCTATTGGGCTTTTACTCTTTGAGTAGACGAAAGGCAGCTGGATTAGTTCTAGTGTGTGCTGAAAAATACTTGGTAATACTGTGTTTAATGAAGGCAAGGAAAAACTTCATCCTTCTGAAACTGAAGGCAAAGCCTGTTGTCTTAGTAACCTGTTCTTAAGTGCTTCTTTTTGACCTTCTTTAATATTGTTGGTTTTTTTCTTTTAAGTTTTCAGGTTCACTTTTTAGCCCCTTCTCTGCTGAATAGAGAACAGTTGTGTTCCCTGGTACACAACTGTGACTAGAGACTGGAGAAATTTCTGTAGCTGCACCATCTGCTCTTGCACAACAGGAGAATTCAGTGCTCATATAGAAAATCTAGAGCTGAAGTTGTATTTATTTCAATTTTGATGTTACAAAAAAGACAAAATATATTACTTTCATGTTCAGTAGAGTTCATCTGCTAGTTTCTGTTTGTGGTCTCTAAGCTATCCCATTGGAAACTTCTGTTTTAAATTTTTTCACAGTTAAAACACACATTTGGTTTTTACTTCAGTTACAGGTTCACTTAGAGGTTTTATTTTTCATTTTGTCTTTTCTGTGAAAGCTTCCAGCAAAGTGGTTCTTGCTCTGAATTTCTTATTGCTACTTCAAGTTGGTTTTAAATTCTTTTGGAAGAAGTTCTCCATTCACTCACGTGGCAGCTGCTTCTGCAAAAACTGAGGCACCTCTTAACCACTCTTCCAGCTCGTGAACTGTAGCAGATTTGGCAGGACACATCTCACCCATTGCCCAGACCTTCCTGTCCCCCGTGTTCCTGTGGTGGAAACCAGTTCTGCCCCATAGCAACCGCTTTGGCAGTGCCTGAGCCTTCCCTGGGCAGATGGGCAGGTGGCACCATGACGTTCCCAAATGCACTGCTGGCAGGAGTGAGGACTTGATGCACCAGGATGGTCTGCCTGAGTTCCCCAGAGACAGAGAATGCCAATCTCATGATGTCATGTCTGTAGAAAGAAGCTGCTTCAAAAGCATTGACAGTGTCTGAGACCTGCCTGGTCCCAGTTCATTCTGTCAGGATAGATAATGAAATGCCATTCTTGCTTTAAAAACTTCTGGAAGGTTCTTCTGTTTGCTATGAGATCACACTTAGTTATGTCGCTGTGCTGTGGCTTCATACCGCAGTGCTGCGGGGTGGATGAATTCCCACAGACTCTCTTTTTCTTTTGTTAAGGTTTGGCTCATTTTCTTTTCAGCATTAGACAGGCACTATATTGTTTTATCAGCCTTACCTGAGATTAATTGAATTGCTGACTAAATGCTGTGCTTTGGAAGGGAGAAATAGAGACTTTCAGAAGAAGGGCAGGGATTAGAAGCTGAAATTGTAACGGTGCATTTCTAATGGAGTTCAAACTCTTTTCAAAGATTCATAAATACTGTAGTTTGGGTTCATAAATACTGTAATTTGGATTCTTCTATAGGGAGGTTGTGCTGGATCCTTTTGGTTTTGACAAGTATTAAATGCATGGCATGACTTGACATTTGGACAGGGTTGTATACGGTATCTCTTCCTCTTAATGGCAGTAAGATAAAGAAGGACTTTGAAAAATTTACCAGAATTGACAGTGTTGTGAATGAGATTCCAGAATCTTAAGTATGTGTTAAGACAACTTGGATAGCAAGCAACATCAGGGTCTGCTTAATGCATAAATATTTTGCCAAACAGGGATGAGTTTAAGCTTGTGCACAAGTGTGAATTTGCAAAAAGGTATCAGAATTTCAAAATGAAGTGTGCTTGTTTCTGTTAAGAGCTACCTAAATGTAGGGCACTATCTGGGGACATTGAATAATTGCTGTTGTTCTTTGATTAGTGTTAATATTTGTCTTTATGTCTATTTGGATACTTTCATGTTGTTACCTTGTTATAAATCCCCTTTTTTAAGGGGCTGGGGGGAGAGGGGAATTATGTAGCCCTGTAGTCTGGCAGAGTTGCTGTCCTAAAAATTTCTGCTCAACCTTGAGCACTGACATTGTTTGAGTATAGTTAGATAAATAAACTAACAAACTGTTTGCTTTTAAGAATGCAGATTTGTGGAAACATCTTGTATATTAAAAACAAACCAAAACCCCCACCTGCTTGCTGCAAGGCAGAGTGAAATGGTGTATGAATAGCTGATTTTTCTTCCCCCCACTCTGTTTAAATTACATAATTGCTACACTTGGGTTGTGATTTATCGGAGCAAATAACATTCTGCATTCAGTTGGCGCTATAATAATATAAAGTGTACCCTAGAATACCCATTTGAATTACTGTAATGGGTTGGAAACCTGTGGAGAATTTCACACGCTGTTCTGGACAATCATGTACCTGGCAGAACTGAGGGTGGCAGTGCCTGAGGTTCTGGAGTGTCTGCTGCTGTTTGGCAACGCCTGTGACTTGGGAGGGGCTGATGAGCTCAGTTTGTTCTGAGGAAGCTGGAATGAGCAATTCCCAGCTGGCTGTGGAGCTGTCTATTAGAAAGCAAAGAGAACTTAGTGCTTTCGCTTCTCCTTTAAAGATTGCAACGAATAGGAAAATATTTCACGTCTGTGAACTTTGAGATTTTCAAACCCATGTTGCTGTGGCCTGATGTCAAGTTTCCACTAATGGAATGGAAGAGTGATATCTAGAAGACAGGCTTTAGTAATCCCTTGCCTAGCAATTATAGCACTTGCATACTAAGCGAAAGACCCTGAGTCAAATCCCTGCTCCAATTAATATTTAATATGAGTTTTTAGAAAACAGGGCTGAGGAGGGAGAAACCCTGAAGTGTCTGAGTGGGACAGAAGAGAATAGTCATTTGGCTGGTGGTTAACAACTGAAGTATTCTACATCTGAAGCTAGTCTCCTTGGACTAATGAAAATATTTCTCACACATTTGCATGACTTGCATCAGAAGCTCTTTCTGATTTCTGAGAACACTTGTACCATTGAAATTATTAGACTTTCAGTAGAAATGTCTCAGACAAACTGTATTTCTCTGTCCAAAAACCAGAAGCCATTTAGCTGCAAAACTCTCAGCTGAGTCTGTAAAGAAAACAGTATTGATGTTACTAAGAAGAAATATTAATAATATGAAACAATTTTTTTGTCTGTTGAGGTGCCTCCCTAGTTTTATTACATGGATTTCTACCTACAATTTCTTTTTGCATGTTGATGGTGTTATTCCTGCTTCTAAAGAGCATTTGTGTTTTGTTTCTTCTAGAGCTTTTACCTATAAAATCATACATGAGGAAGAGTATCCAAGGAGAGTAAAAAATAGTGTGACCCAAAACCTGAAATGATGCAATCTCAATTTCCATTCATAATTAAAAATTTTATTTCTAAATCTATTTAACTTAATGCTCTGCAGAGCTGCTTGATAACATCTCTGCCCTTTCCTTGCACAAACCTTTTCAGCACCCTGGAGACCTGATCAGCTGCAGCCTGTACCTCTGGTAGGTTTGTCAGCCTGTGAGCTCCCTGCCTGGTTCAGGTGTGTTTGGTGCTGCCAGTATGCTTCCCACTTACCATACAGGTCATAGGCTCAGAAACCTGAGGTCAGATTTACTGGGCTGTGGATTTCTGCACCTGATTGTGTCCTCTGAGCACCTCTTGGCTCTTGCACTTTAAATGGTGTGCTTTTGTGGGGTGTGCACAGTGGTTCTGTTCTGACTTTGATATGCAGGGTTGTGTTCAGTGGAAACCCTGGGTCAGAATAGGGCTCCTGTGCACTAAAGTAATGCAATGAGCAATAACTGGGAGAAAACAGATCTGGATATCTGTGTCAAATATAATCCTCAAGGACTAAAGCAGCAGTGTAGTGGTTTGGGCAAGGAGGAACAAAAAAAATCCCCCACAGCAAAGGCCAGAGAGCATTCCTCAGCACATAGCTTTGCTCTGCCAGCCCCTAAATGCACAGACATGACAATATATCTGTATCCAGCAGACTGTACTGGTCTATTTTCCTGTTGCTGTCACTGGCTGCATTTCCTGCCTTTTTAGTGCTTCACATTCTTATGATCATTCTGTTAATCGTTCCCTAAGATCAGATAAAAAGGTGAGACCAAAACATGATGTTCAACTCTTTGTGGTTAAGGACAAATCCTTAATCAAACACTGACATGGTTGAATCTGGCGTTAGCAGTGTCGTTCTTGGAAGCTAAGAGATTGTTTAGGGCCTCTCAGGCAGGATGAGGAGGCAAAATACCAGTGGTAGGTAAAACCAAGCAAACAAAAACAACAAAAAAAGAGGAAATATGTGGAGTTTAGGGGGAGACAGACTGTCATATGTGGCAGGCTTATGAAGACTGTCAATGCTTCATCTGCGCTTCGTGTGGCACTTGCAGGCTCTGAGGGTCTGCTTTCCATTACTCACAGCGCTGATGAATGCGTAATTACACATAAAGGCATCCTACAGGCATCTGAGATAACGGTTCTTGCTGCTATTGTTTAATGCTAGGGAGAGCTTTGCTCTGCAAGGGACTTCTTATTAGCATGTTTTACTTAATTTGTTCTTTGTTATCAATTTACTGTCCTGCAATTGCTCCTGCAAATTGTAGTTTGGAATTTGCTAAAAGCATTATTGCTATAAGCAATCTATACTGAGAGCTAGGGCAATTAGCAAAGAAGCAACACACAAGCTCATATGAACACTGAAATTTTATTTCAGGAGTGTGCCTGTTGGCTTGTACAATTTATTTTTTGCTCACATTAGCTAAATCCATGTCCCAGTATATTTTTTGTTAATTTCAGTAATGTGTTGAGTAAAGATCTATTTATTAAATATCTTCAGTCTTCAAGTATGAAGTCAAAGTTCAGTGTATTCCAAGTGCAACCTTGGATGTTACCAGCCTACAGATGAAATATTCTATAGTGCTGACGTTATACTGACTTCTAGATTTAGGCTTTTAACCGCTGAATAACTTCTGAAAAAAAGAGTTTAAGCTCCCAAGCTACTGAAATGATTTTTATGACCCTTTTTTAAGAATGTCAGCTGAAAACTCTTCACTAAATATGGTAGAACACTTGAAACTTGAACAGCATTGCCAGTGAAGACCTCTTCCCTTCTATGATCATACTAAGAATACAGGCAGAATGAAGACTGATATTCTTAAAAGTGCTTGAGATAATCAAATCTCCAACTCCTACTGAATTTCAGAGGTAATCTAAGCAGTAACCTATTGGGTAAAGCATGCTCTATTGATAATTACTTTGGTACTATCGATAACTCAGTTGCTATTTAACAACTATTGAACAAATTCAGCCAGGTTAGAATACACTCTGGTGTTAAAGAAACTTTGCCTCAGTAGAGTCACATTTTAACTGTCTGTAGGAATGTCATTGATGATGAGGTAAGACCCAGAAAGGTCTGGGTTTCACTCATGGAGTGGTGGTTCTGTGTCTTAATAGTGTTCATGTCCCTCTCGGGTGATTTATTCCCCTGTTGGCAGAGTAGGCTGTAGGAATGGAGCCAATGTAATTAAGCATCTTCAGTGTTGTATTTCTTACATAATCATCTGACTCGACAGTCACTTTAGAGCTCTTCCAACCTACAAGCTTTATTTCATCATTGGCTTTTTGAAATGAAGAATACTATTGTGCTCTCTGGAAAAAGCTAATCAGTAAAGCTTGGGAAGTCTCTCAACTGCATCAAATCTCTGTCTATTATTTTGGATGTGATCACTATAGTAGGATTTCAATGGATTATTTTCTTGTTGGTAGTCCCTAAAAAGACACAAAGGTCCAAAAGGCACTACCATCTAATTTTGTACCTTCACATCAAGCTCAGCAGAGCTTCTTTGCTTTTATACAGAAAGAAAGGGATTGTAGAAGATTATTAAATAGTTGTTTGGCTATTTTCATTGGGAACAACAGCATGAACTTCTGTTATCCAGCTCTCCTTTTCCTAGTTTTACTTTTTCAAGTTATAAAGAATAAATAAATTGTACAGAATATTGCACGTATCTTCTGAGGTGCCAAAATAAAGCAGCACAAAAATTCACACTCTGCTTCTACTGGTGACCTTAACTTCATGAGTATGTGGTGTCTAAAACCTGATCTGGCCGTAGGTGCAACATGCTCATAACTCTGTCCTTATTGACTCACCCTTAGCAGATGTTCATCACAAGGCTGTGGTGAGGCCTCGTGGGTTACAGCACCAGGGAAATGACTATTTAGCTTGTGGTTGTAGGGGAGGATTCTTGCTTAATAAAAGCATTTTAGAGAAAAGAAATCAGAACTTAAGAAAAACAAACAAAAAAAATCCAACCTGTAGATCTTTCTTAGATGTCAGCAAGGAATAGTTTGTGTGGGGAAGCAAATAATTTCATGGTAAGTTTGTGTCCAGATGATCACACGTGCATGGGTTTGATATGTGAAAGCTATTAATTTTCCCACTGGAGTGTTTGCTCAGCTTCCCAGACTGGCACTATCATCTCAAGCAGGGTTAGTTCTCAGCAGTGGTAAAATGATGTGTTCTAACATTAATTTCATAGTGCTGTATTTTGGAACTTAAAGGATTTTTAAACTCTTCTTAGCCAACAAAACAGTAGATTAGTTTAGAAAGGTCATAATGGGATAAAACAGACTAAGAGCTGCTATTTTAAAAGAATAGATTTGCATTTTCTCTTTATGAAAATAGACATGATACTAAAAAAAGTTAAGGAAAGAAGAATCATGAATAAGAAAATGACCAACACTGTTTCAATATAAATAAGGAAACAATGTAGTAGTCTCTGGCAACTTTAATTAAGAGGAAATGGAGGAAAATAGAAGAGCAAGTAACGATTTTGCTTGCTGAAATTGGCACTGCCAAACATCCATTTTCTTTTCCTTCGCAGTACCCTGCATGGACTGAGGAGAGCGGAAGTACACTCTGCATGATCTGGATTGAGGTTACAGTGAGAACCCTTCTAGCTGCTCATATTGGGCTTTATCAGGGGTTAGGGTTGTTGCAGTCCATGAGGTGCTGGAAAAGCTCTAAACAGGTCCAGAACTGGGGTGTTTCATACCAGGTACCCACATACTGATCCATACTGCTGAAAATGCAGGATGAACGGCTGCTCTGTGATCTCAACAGGAGAATGGAGGATTTGTGTTCCTTACAGAATTGTTTTGTCCTCTGCATCAAATTCTGCAGTCACACAATACAGTTATTCAATTTGAGGCATCCAAACATATTCCAAAAAGGTGGAATTGCACAAAGGTTCACATGGAGCCCTGGAGGAGGAGAGAACCTAGAAAAAAATGGACATTAGTTCCAGAATAAACAGAAACCACACCAGGCACTTGGGCTCCTGCAAAAGAACAGCTTTTCTCTGTCAGGGTTTTCCAGTAGGGGAATGGAAACATTCAAACTGTGCACGTGCAGAAGGTCACCGAGGCAGTTGAGAGAATGAGATGAATGGTTTCATAGTTCTATTTTTCTGTTGTCTTAGCATTTTTTCCCCCCAGTTCTTTCCCACTTTTTGCTGGGCTGCTTGCCAAAGGTGCTGCCAAAGAGAGTGGAGTTAAGATGAGATTGCCAGTACAGCATTTTGTAAAGAGAATGAGCAGAGTGAGATGTGTCTACCCGCCCATCAGCGGGTACTCAGCTGTGGTGTGTGTGTTCCTGCTTACACAGCTCCTCAAGATCTTGGGAGGAAGTCAAACTTCTATGAACAATCAATGTCCTTTGAGACATAACATCACAGTACTTATCCTCCATTAGCTGTGGATTTCTCTTGTGCTAAGGTACTTGGCTGACCTCTAATTTAATTTTCTTGATAGTTGAATTGATTTTTTTTTTTTTAAGAACTTGTATAGACCCTTTTTGTGTCAGTTCAGAGGTCTGAGCTTTTACCTGTTTATATGTTTGTCGCTGTCTTTGGATGTCTTGGCTTCTTACCCTTTTGCTCTTTGGTAGCCTTTACAGGACCATTATTTTGGTGGAGAGAACTGACTATCTGTGACTTCTGCTGTTAGATTTTCTTCACTGATATGGGGGGAAAAAGAGCTTTTAACTGCAGTATTCTTAGCACAGATTGCATATGCTATCCACAGCCTCTCTGCTTCATGGGGTGTAATGGTGAGGTCTTAATAATATAATTCAGAGGATTTTTTATAAAGACCAGAAAGAACTGTTGGTCACTCAGTCTGACTTCCTGTGCAACACAGCCAATGGACCCTTATCATCAATCTCTGCATTAGCCAAAAACTTCTGTTTGGGCTCTGACATACCACTTTAGGAAAAACATCCAGCCTTGAATTCAAAACTGCTGAGGAAATAGATTACTCTGTTCTTAGGTACATTATTTTCACTCTTATAATCTTTAGATTTTATTAAATCAAACTTTTGGAAGGTCAATCATGAGATTAAAGCTTAGACAACATTAAGGGGAAGGCTTAGATCCAGAAGTGGCCTCAGAACTTTGGTTAAGTAACCAAAGGTCAAGGCACTGTGGCAGACCTCTGTGATGGACAGCCACCAGAGAACGTGATGGTGATGCTTCCGAGCCATGTCTCTGTAAGGGTCTGTGCCAAAATCACTCTAGCTAGGGGCCTGATGCCAGTTGTTCAGAAGACTACAAAAACAAAAGCTGAGCGACTCTGATTTGGTTGACACGTTAAGTGGGATGGCTCTGATTTAAGCAATGAGCCTCTTGTGAAGAATTAGTACAACTGGACAGCACTCCCTGCGTCAATTTGGCTGAAGGATGCTAATTTTTGGCTGGGTATTTGGCAAAGATGGAATGGAGGTGCTGTGAGCCAGGTAGAGCTGTCCATCTGCAGAGCTTCTGTGCGTGCCAGTTCCTTGCCTTAGGCTGGGTCACTGCAGGAGTGGTCATCGTAGCTAAACCTCCATTTGCTTCTCATCTCTCACCTATTCCAAAGTGGGTTCTCTGTATTGGCTTCAGAGCTTCAGATCTGGCTGCAGGTTTTTGTTGGTGTTGTTTCCAACATCGGTGGCCATTTGTTCACCAAATAATCCCATTTTTTGTGCTGAAAGAGTTTGCAAATTTAGAGTAATGCAAGTGTCTCATTTGCACGTCCCTCCAGCCAATGAACTTAACATTTTACCTATAAGCAAATATTGAAAAGCACGCTAAGGGTGGGAAGGAATGCACAAAAAATGGTGATTTAAAAGTTCTGAATTAAATAGAAGTTGAAAACTGAAGTACCCCAGCAATGCATGATGCAGAAGCAACGAACAGCAAAGTTAAATGCTTTTAAAATAAATAAATAAATTTTTGCCCTTATTGAAATCTCTGGAACTGCTCCTGTGCTTCAAGTTACTCGTGCAACGTGTAGGTCTGTGACCAGAGCTTTACATAATAGGATGAGGCTCCTTTGAGGTAATTCTGTGGTGGTTTGGTTTGTTTTTCCTGTGAAAAGTCACTGTAAAGAATGGTACAGCATGAACTGGTGGAGCTTTTTTAGCTAATTCCTCCAAGTACCCATCACTGTGTTGGCTGATGTCCATGTTTCTTGGTTACTTGGTGTGGTCCTGATTCTATATTTCTTGAACTGTTAATTAAAACTTTGTGATCCTCAGGTACACAAAATGTAGTAAAAACAAGTCCAGCATCTCTTCAAGTTAAGGTTGTTTTGTTTGGGGTTTTTTTTAAAGGTATTACAGGTAACTTAATATCACTTAAATTATACAGTTGGAAGTGTTTAAGTGGTCTCAGATCCTTTTAGTTATGCTGCTTATGACACAGTTTAAATGAGAAGCAAAGCCTGGGTTATTTCACCATTGTTTTAATACTTTATTTGTAGCTTTATGCCTTTAGAAACTGATGAAAGTGAATGCTTAATTCTACAAAAACTTTGGTATCCATCTTTGTGAAAACCGCCTGTCAGGATTAGATGTTGGAGTTTGACTTGTTTACTTTTATAGGCTGTTATGTCAAGTTGTAATCATACTTTCATCTAATATTTTATGTATTTTTGGTTCTCCTGACTCAAAAATAAACCCTAAAAAAAATCTTAAAAAGTTATTCTTGTAACTTAAACTATTCATTGTAGCTAAGCAGACTTCTTACATAAAGATTTATTTTGGGGGGGGGATAGGGAAGGAGTGATAGATTTATTTATTTTTTTTTTAAAGTCCTGCTATTATTTTTTTTGTAAATAATTTGATGTTGCAAAATTATTGTGATTCCAAAGACACACCTCTTGCTGAACATGCAGCAGCTAGTGAGTGATGAGCAAAATTCAGCAGGGCTGTTTAATGAGGGGTGAAGAAAATACGAATGCAAATCTAGCAAAGAGCTGCTTTTTCACAGTTGGTAGGCTGTGTTGCAGGTGCATTTTCTTAATGAGGGTTAATTTGTCTCATATTTTAACCTGACAATACTTGTTTTTGTTAGGATATAGGCTTACTGAAAGAGGTAAAATGAAAGGGTTTTTTAGTGTAAGATTGGGTATTTGATTTCAAGTGGTCTGTTAGTGTTGAATATTAAATTGAAGTTATTGAGAACAGGCCTATTGCTTAGATTTTTATGAGAGAAAAAAAGCCATTTTTATGACTTTGACAAATTGGAACAAGGCCAAATTCTGTTCTCTTCCTTGGATTTAAATCCTGAGAGACTGAGATAAAATTGAAAAGATTGCCACTGATCAAGATATACTGAGGGAGAACCAGAAACAGAAACGAGCTTGAATAGCACAGAAAGTCCTCAAATGCTCTTGCAGTAATGTTCCTCTTTAGCCTGGATTCTTTAATACTAAATCATGCTGTTCAGTTCCAGAAAACATCAGTTTAGCAGAAGGGTTTGCAGGGGTATGAACTAGTGGCCTGGCTTTGGTTTAATAAGATCACCCTAGAAAGTTGACTTTGTAACTGTAAAGAGAAAGAGAAATTACAGCAGACATAGGCAAAAGAAAAAGCCAGCTTTTCTGTAGTTGCTTATTAAGCATCGTGTAAATTATCCATTGTTATCCTACTGTACTTCATAGCCTTTTAAATCTTGTATGGCTCTTGTATCGACTTGTTTTCATCCAATATGAGCTCTCATGAATGCAGGATGCTGAAGTACTGGGTCAGAAATCAATTCCAACCTTCTGAAATATTACCTCTATGCCAGTGACTTCTGCTTCAGGGAATCTAGTTCAATATCCTATCTTACACTCATATAGATTATTCTTTAGCTTTCTTATATCTGGAACATGCAAAGGGATATTCCTACTATTGTAAAGTAAATAACACCAAAAAATCAATGTGTGAAAAGGGTCCTTGATATCTCTGGCAATTGGCAAAGGAATTTAGAACTTTTTTTCCCTTCACTTGAGATCTGATCCTGGTGAATAATAACCGAAACGCACCATTGCTGAGATATTTATACAATAAGCCAATGACTTTAGTTTGATCCTTAACAGATACTCATGGAAGAAAAAGCAGCATAACCTCTAGCATCTCAGCTGAGAGTCTCGGCAAGGAGGCTAAAAAAAAAAAATCAATGAAGATTTATTAAGCTGTTTCTCACACTTCAGACACAGCCCTTCTGGTTCAGCAAGTAGGTGGCATAGGATGGTGTGTGTCCACTGGCGTTTTCCACGGTATTACAATTGCACTGATACAGAATTGCTATAAGGAGATCCATATTAAAAAGGTGCTCAGCTCGTTCCATCAGTAAGTTCTCTTTAGAAGCAGGTTTTAATAAGCAAGTGGCTGTGTAATAGAATAAAGCTCGATTAGGATAACAGGGGCTACTATAAAGAGATAGCTTGCTACATGTTGTTGTTGGTGAAGTGCAGTGTTACAGGAGGATAATATTGTGGAAAATAGCAAAATGGGGTCAATATTTGCCAAGGGTTGTACTTAATGGTAATAGGTTTTGTTTTTTTTCCTCTGACTTACTTAGAACTCTTATTAAAAATGTTCCCTCAGTTATACCAAGAGACTGGTTTGAGCAGTACCTTTAGGATTTATATCTGCATCTACATCTACATATGTGTTTTCCATCAATCACAATTACAGTTATCCTTACTTGAGGAACTGGACAGAGAAGATGGTGCATGTGCTTCTGTCTAAATTAACAACCTAAGTCTTTGGATACACACAAAGAACCAAGGAGGTTCCTTGGCAGAGTTAGAGCTTGTATGAAGACTAAGGATAAAGGGAGTTTTGATTGCAGTTGCAGGGATTAAGACAGAGGTGACTCGGGGATTTCCATACCCACTTTTCTTTGGGATACACACCGCCAATATTTCCATGGGGAATCAGCAGTTTTACAGAGGCTTGTTTTGTAGATGCTGATAGGTTAATTTATTGCTGTCTAGTCAGGGGAATGATAGACACAAATCTTGCTTCTGACTGAAACCAAATAAAACTCATTACTCCCCTACAGCGTTTGGGGTGCTGACAATAATTTCAAGAAGCATATCCATCAGAACAAGAGCCTAACTCTAAAATCAGATGATGATGAGGTCCTGCTCGGAATGGTACTGTGCTTCCAAATAAAGTACCAATGCTATGCTTCTGATTCTAAATAATTGGGTAATAAGGGGGGGTGACTCTTAAGGTATTCTTAATTTCACCTGGTTTTGAGAAAAAGGTTTGTTTCATAGCCTAGGAGATACTTCTCTTGCCTTTACTTTCCAGATGTCAAATTTCACTTTGATGTATCATATCTGCATTCTTGAAAGATGTGCTCTTAATGTATCATATTATGTGCATATATAATATGTGATGCTTCAGGTATTATACTTGACCTTAATGTTTCATGTAACACATCTTTAACCCTCATACTTACTCTTTATTTGGATTAAATTTCTGATAAACTTGCTGGTGAATAGTGACTTTTTTTTTTGTTATAAGTTCCCAGAGAATATTTGATATATGTTTAATAGCACATATTCCACACCAGGCTGTCCTACTGCTCATAATCTAGTTTATTTTGATTAAATGTGGAGTCAAGACTTCTCATTAAGCAAAGTTCTACCTTTCTGAATTGCCACCTGCTTGGCTGTACAAGTTGTCTTTGGAAATGCAGGTTAACATGGTTTGTGCTTTAGTATTTATTAAAGTTGTTGTTATGTTCAACACATTACACAACTGTATTACTGTCTGTATTAGCCTGTATTTTTTAATTTTTTTTAAGAATCTGCTTAAGGAGAAAGAGTATGTGAGTTCAACCCAACCATTTGTTGTTGGTGGTAATAGAGGGTTTCGTATACAAATCTGGGGGTTTCGTTCCTGCAAGTAGAAAGTTTCTGCAACATTTTATTTCCAGTGCTGTTGTAGACCAAAACACGAGCTCCACAGCAACTCCTGTTCCTGTTTGAGTTGAAGCACTGAGTACTGTGGCTAGTTTTCAGAAAAATAATATTTAAACTATAAGTGATCTGTCTTTTTTTTCTTATCAAAAGTTTTGTTTTGAATCATGCCAGCTTGAAATACAAAGACCATTTATAGATTTGTTCCAAATGAGTACCATGACTAAAGATAATATATTGAGGCTTCCCCAGATGCCTCCTCTTTTTATATCTATCTCTGGAATTGAAATATATCTATTTTTACATGGACTGGGATTTGTAGATATCTATAAACCCTGTCAGTATTACTGCTGATGTCTCTAAGTCCTGTGCAGTGGGTCTGAAATGCTCTGTACATGCTATATAGCTCATGTGTGTATATATCTGTGTAGGTAAAACCCAAACAGGAATATTGTAGCTCTGCTGGACATTTCCATAGTGGCCAAGCTGATTACCTGAACGTACAGAAACAGCTTCAGCAAGAATGACTGTAAAAATGGGGTATGCCTCGTGGTTAAGGCAGTTATCTGACATAGCAGACAGAGAGGTTCAAGTCTTTACCTCAAAATAGTAGTAATAAATTTTGGTGTTTTGATGTTTTTATTCTTTAAAGCCAAAACAAACCAGACCCACCCCCCAGAAACTCCAAACCAAAACCCAAACAGAAAAAAAACCCAACCCCAAACCCACCTTCTTCATTCCCACCGAAGCTGCAGAAACTTTCACATGGCAAGAAAATAATTTATTCTTAAATAATTAGGGTTCTAGGCAACCCTACCTTGCAGTGTCCTTCTCCCGGACCACCATGCACTCGTGCTGTCACTCGGACACGAGCTATGAGCAGACTGAGTGCTTCCCTCCGCTTGTCCAGCCTGGCACAAAATGGGAGTCGATGTTTTGGTGGGAAATTCCTGACCAGCTTTTCTCAGGGTAATGGCAGGGTCTGTCTGAGCCTTGCTGTTGTAATGAGTCTCTTGTTTGCCTTCTGAATTTCTCCAAACCTGAACTCTCTCTGGTTGATGCATTCTCTGGTACTCAATGCTTTTCAGAAGTGTGAAGCTCTACAGTCTCATGCATTGCGAGAGGACAACTCTTGCACAGCTCTGCCTCATTGGATGCAGTAGGTGCAACTGAGATCATAAATCTCCTAGGTGACAAAACATAAAATCTACGTGGAACATCTAATCTATCCTGTTCTGACTGATAAAAAAGAAGGGTCGCCAGTGGGTAGTAAATTAAGATGCAGTATAAAAGTTTTATCGGGAGGTGCTAAATCATTTGACCATATCGGGCTCGTAGGACTGTCGCTGTTAATAACTACAGTGAGGATTATCTGCCGTTGGGCTAGGAAAGAGCGCAGGGGAAGGTCAGTGTTTGCAGAGCTTTTCCTGTGTAAATAATGGCTTTTGCAGATCCTGGTGGATTACTTTTGTCATTTTTGTGATTACACAGTTTTTCATCAGGATATTATCAAGGTGTTGGGCGGCGCAGCAGTGTTGCATACCTTTAACAGCAAGGCAGTGTAGGAGATCAATGGGCTTCCTTCACTTTGCGAGGGGGGGCGGGATGTTTTTTGTTTAGATTTTTTTGGGTTTTTTTAGATTTTCTAAATGCACAAAGAAAATCAGAGCTGCATAAATGGATAGTTTACCCATATATATATAAATATATATATATATATATATCTGTGCCTTTGTGTTAAGGCTATTCTGAGTTCTGATGGCCATCTGATTTATATGGCTGCAGGAATATGCTGAAGCTTGTTCCCCTCTGTTACAAGCAGTGCCACAAGGCAAATCTCTGAGCTCTTGCTATGTGTGCAAAGGCACAGGTGTGTGTACATGCAGCACACTGTTAATGGCTGCAAGCCTGACTCTCAGTACATTTTGCTTATAATTCTCCCTCTTTACTTTAAAATTGAGTTGTAGCATTTGCCCTTGCAATTGTATTGAAATCCTCGCTGCAACAGACTGTTCCCTGCTGAGCCCAGGCTGCGTGTGTAAAAGTAAAGCAGGTGGTGAGCATGCTGTGACTTGGAGGGTTTAGGCAAAGAATGGATTATGTCTTTCATTGAAATTTTAAGCTTCTCTTCCATTCTCTTCTTTTAGAAGCTGGAAAGGTCAGATGAATCCTAAAACTAAACCCTGAAAATGTATGGCTGAAAAATCTCTACTTCAGCTCCGCGGCATCATGCTTTTATTTCTTTTTCTAGGTATTTTACAAAGGACTTTGTTAAAACCAGAAATTCAACTTTAAGATTGTCGATGAGGAAATCTGTTATTTGTAAAACAAATAAGTATGTACAGGGGATTGTCTGTTCCATAAAGACCCAGTGTTTTGGGATGCAATTGGACTATTGCAATTGAGGAGGGGTAATCCAGGCATTTTCCAAAAGCTGATACAGAATGACCCATGCAGAATAAAAGAGCTCTTCTACCTGCTATTACTTTGTGACTAAAAGAATTTTCATGGGTTAATGGAAGTCAAGACCCTTCTGAGTTTGCCACTACTTGTTGAGTTAATTTAGGCCTCAATTATCAAAGTAGCTCACAGCATTGACTGTG